>NW_006922313.1:305464-315223 GCF_000298275.1 Orycteropus afer afer | reverse complement strand
GGCAGTGGGTGTGGTTTGGGCTTTGCTTCTATGAAGACTGACAGCCTTGGAGACCCTGTGGGCAGTTCCACTCTGTCCTCTAGGGGCGCTGTGGGTCCAATTAACCCCACATTAATGGATTTGGGCTGTTTTGGTTTCTGTCGGTCTGTCTTCCTGCTGTGCCTGCCTGTTCCCTGTCTATGATAAAACATCAATCACTCAGAGAAGATTATGGGTAGGACCCGCCCCACCCTAGTACGACCTCCTTGAGTTTAACTGACAGCTAGGAGCTCTGGTGGCTCAATGGTTGAGCACTCAGCTGCTAACGGAAAGGCCAGTGGTCCAGAAACGATGAGGTTGAAACCCAACCAGCTCCACAGCAGAGACACCTGGTGACAGGCTCCAGCAGAGATTGCTGTTGGGTGCCGTCGAGTTGGCACTTAGAGAGAATGCTGTATAATGGAACAAGTGTCATTGAATAACATGTACAGGAATTGTCCAATAGGAACCCAATTTACTGCATAAACATTCACTGAAAAACAATAAAAATCAGGGTTGCAGGAGAGCGTGTGCAAGCCAGCCACGGCAGCCACATCAGGTCTTCTCACCTAACTTCACAGGGGGAAGGGCAGCCATTATCGGCATCCACAGGCCAAGGGTGACGCCTATGAGGATGAGGTCAGACACTTCCTCCCTCCAAACCTCATACTAATTCTGACACCAGTCGTTGCTCCCACGGCACTCTCAACTTCTCTACCGCATTTCATAATTCATTGCAGTAGTCACACAGAACTCACAGGTAATACTCAAAGTTACGGGGTTTACTAGGGAAGTAACACGTTACAATTTAGGATGAGAAACGACTCAGGACAACTTCTCAGCTGTTCCCAATGGCAGGGCTTTGCCTGGCCCTCAACCAAGCACCTCCTGAGCCCTCGCGGGCTGACCCAGCCTCTGTCCCGCTCAGGCATGTGCTACAAAGCCCTTCAGCTTCACTGCTAAGTACCGAGGGGTGCCCCACTCCGCCGGGAGCCCTCCTGCCTGAGGACACACGGCTCCCTCAGTCTGTGGGCCAGGAAACCAGCCAACACGTCCCAGTTCAGCGGCCTCTGCGGTCGCTATTCCTCTACTGCTGCTTCTCCTCATTGCTGGCTGTCTCCAGTCTCACATCTTCTTGTCTCCAGCGTCATAGCTGTCTTCTGGGTCTAGGGGGTCCCAGTGCGTGGACCCTGGCTCCAAAGGACACGTTCTATTCCCACCTCTTCTTGGTGGAGTGAGGGCTCTGCTGTCCACTTCTGGGATGTCTCATTTTAAGCCTAGCAAAGTGGCCAAAGTGACCAGTCCCATGGCTAGGGTTCCATACACCTCATGTGCATGGTCCCACCCCCTCGAGGAGCCATTGTTTACATTATCAGCAAGCCATCCAATCCCTTTGGTGGGTCACAAACACCTCATTTGCATAGCCTCTCCCAGGCATTCAGTGGGAGTTACAAAGACTATGGTTGTTGTTATGTGCCGTGGAGTTGGACCCGACTCATAGTGACCCCTCCTTGGGTTTCCAAGGCAGTATCACTACGCAAATAGATTGCCCCATCTTCCTTCTGAGGAGTGGCTGGTGGATTTGAACCGCTAGCCTCCTGGTTAGCAGTCAAGTGCCTTAGGCACCATGCTACCAGAGCTACGAAGACTATGGTTCGAAGAGTCATACCAAGCAATTCACTGTCCTGCAAGAAGTGACCCTGTTCTCAGCCTCAGAAGAGAATATTTGTCTTCACTTGTTTTAAGAACACTCCTGGACTCAAGGTCTGTAACCCTGGCTCGGGGCGGGCTGTCTGATGGACCCCTTCTTCTTCTTCTTAAATCGGTGGTTGTATATACCACACAACCGTGGTCATTTCAGTCATTTTGACATGTACAGGTGAGAGCCTTCAATTACAGTCACTGTGCTGTAGGACCAATGCCGTGATCAGTTTCCACACTTTTCCCGTGCCTTTTACACCCTGTGCCTCCCTGAACAAGACCTCCCCCTTCCTGTCTTCCGCCAGCTCCTGGGGGTGGCCCTTAGGTGCCATGCAGTCGATTCGAGTCATGGTGACCCTGACTGACACAGCAGCACTGCCTGGCAACCCCTAAATGGTAGCCTGTGCGCATTGGCTGAAGGAGCCTGCTGGCATCGAGCTTGGGCGCTTGGATGCGAATCCAAAGGTTGGCAGTTCGTCCCCACCCTGTAGCTCACGGGAGAAGAACCCTGGAGCTGTGCTTCTGAGAAGATCAGTGTAGAAAACGCTATGGGGCAGTGGTGCTCTGGGCCACGGGGTTGTGGGCGTCTGACTGACGGCGGCCAGCCCCTGCATCTGCCGTGCTACAGGGTCCGTGTGAGCGGGGCGTGCAACATCTGCCCTTTCGTGGCTCACTTACCGCCCTCAGCATGTTTCCGGGTCCGTGTTGACCGTAGCCACCTCAGCATTTCACTGATCAGCATGGCGGAGCATGTGTCCATCGCACGGGTATACCAGATGCAGTTTATCCATTCGTCTTTGGATGGACACTTGGGGCGTTCCCACCTTTCAGTTAGTGTTGTATTACGGGAAAAACCAGGACAAACCAAACTCACTGCCATCGAGTCGGTTCCAACTCACAGTGACCCAGATCACCCTATCTTCCTTCCACAGAGTCACTGGTGGGTTTGAACCAACAACCTTCTGGTTAGCAGTCAAATGACTTAGGCACTGCACCACCAGAGCTCCCTGATTTTATTAGGAGGAAAGAGACCCCAGATTGAAATAGGCTCAACAGAGACACTTATTGAGCCTTGGACAGGACAAAGACAGCCATCCAAGAGGAGGGAAACCTTCCGCCAGAGAAAGCTGAATGGAGTCAGCGAGTCACGGCCATAAGTCTCATTGGATAAGACTTTAAATCATCACAGAATCATGGTTGCAGTGGGGCTGCAGAAGCTGGGAAAAGACCATGACTGGGATTTGAAGATAAGAAATGGTTCCAGGGTTGGTTTGGGGCCTTGGCGACCTGGGGAGGTGGTGATGCAGATGGGCTGGGACTCAGGACCAACCAGCCTGATCTCAGCCACAGGGTGGCTAGCAAACAATACCAAGACCCCGACCTTAATTAAAATCAGAAAAGGACCCCCTCAGGGAGCAGATTGTGGTGAACTGCTGTGAATCACACCGTTCCTGAGGGCAACCTCTCCTCCCTGAGTTTGTCCCTGAAGGTGTCTGGGCAGGACCACAGGGGCTGGTTTATGGTCAGAAAGAACCCAAATCGCTTCTGAAACTTATGTCAAGACTTAAAATGGAGTTGGGGCTCCCCCTGCGGACCACGGCCTCCCACAACCGAGTGCTTCAGAATTTAAGCTCTCCTGCGCTGTAATCAACGTCCCTACGGCAGAGTCCCTGCTTTCCAACCTTCCTCTCTTAAATACTCCCCTTTGGGCTAATTTCTGTACTATCTGGCCACATATATGCTTTACTTAGCGTCTGTATTTTCATTCTCATCTTTCAGTTTTGTTGTGGTAAAGAACATTATATTGCGTGTGAGAGCTTAAATTCTAAAGCACTTGGGGTTGTGGAGGGCTGTGGTCTGCAGTGGGAGCCTGAATTCCATTTTAAGTCTTGACTTCTGCTTCAGACACCATTTGCATTCTTTCTGAGCATGAACCGGGATTGTGGTCCTGCCCAATCTCCAGGACAAACCCAGGGAGGGGCAGCTTGCCCCGAGGAAGAGTGTGGTTCAAAGTAGATTTTTCTCTCACAAAGAACTAGGGCATTAGCGTGGGAGGGTCCTTTTCTGATTTAAATTAAGGTCGGGGTTTAAGTATTGTTTCATAGCCACCCTCAGGCTAAGACTCAGGCTACAGGGTCATGAGTCACACCCTCTTCAGACCTCTAGGCCGAGAGAAGCAATCCTGAAACCCTTTCTTATCTTCAAATTCCACTCAAGACCTTTTCCCAGCTTCTGTAGGAGCTCTGGTGGCCTAGTGCCTAAGGCATTTGACTGATAACCATAAAGTTATCAGTCTTCCTTGGAAGGAAGGTTGAGAAATCTACTTTGGCAGTGATACTGCCTGGGAAACTCCAGAAGGGCGGGCAGTGAGTTGTTTTGTTTTGGTAGTCCTGCCTGCACGGTGATGAATCGATCCACCACCAATCATAATTTTGTGATGATTTTAAATCCTGTCTAATTAGCGCCGTGGCCATGACTCGGCCAGCTCCGTTCAGCCGTGTCAGGCGGATGGCTTCCCTCATCCTCGATGGTTGTCTTTGTTCTGTTGAAGGCTTATTAAACGTGTCTGTATTGCACCTGCTTGAATCTGGGGTCTCTTTTCCCCTAAAACAACTTAGGTGCCACAGAGTTGGCTCCGACTGGTAGGGACCCCGGGTGCCCATGAGCGACAGAACGGAACACCGCGTGGGCTCTGCGTGAGCCGCCGCTGCGGCAACAGGCAACGTGAAACGGCCACTGGAATGAACTTCCCCTTGGAAGCTGTTCTTCCTAAGTGCCTTGTGTTTATGATCGTGTCCTACCTCTCACACATATCTGACCATCAGCTACCATCTTTAGGAACAACTTCTAAAATAATCAGAACATTGCCCATGGCCCCCATGGCTGCATGCGTGGTTTCTGTTGACATGTCAGGACTTTTCCCGCCTCAGGCAGGCAAATGACTAGGGAAACAGAGCTGCTCACAGCCTGGAGAGCTGCCACCCAGGCATCTCTGCCGCCACTGTCATCCCTCTCCTACAAATGTCTGTTAAACTGAGAGTGACTTGAAGAAGATGGAGAAAAGAAAGAGCAGGAGGAGAAGGAAGAAGGGGGAAAGGAAGAGGAGGAGGTGGTGGGAGGAGGAAGAGGAAGGAGGAGGGGGCTGGGTGAGGCTGGATCAGCCAGGCAAAGGCAGTTTGGGGCAGGGGCACCCTGGCACTGGTTGACGGGGCAGCACCTAGCACCCCCTCTCCCTCCTCTGGACCCCTCCATGCTGTACCACCTCCCCTGGAGCACAGATCACCTGCTATTGTGACTGTCACCCTGAGCCCGGGAGCCCCGATGACAGGGGCTGGGGTTGGCTCATGTCTGGGTGCCCAATGAGTGGCCTGGGCCCTGGTAACCAGAAGCCACAAGGACACGTGTTTCCTAAGTGAATCAAGGAGGGACGGATGCTGGAGGTACATCCTCAGCCGTCAACTCAGACAGTGGCCACTGGGACAGACGGGAGCAGACAGACAGCAGAGAGGTCCTCCTGCACGGGGCTCACCGGGGACAATTCCCGACCGTCCAGCCTCCTCCCCCCACACTGGCCACCACTGCTGTGAGCCAACGCTGCTTGTGGGGGTCCCATGGGCAGGGCTCCCTCCATGAGAACAGCCTGTGTTCAGTGGATGGACCGGGGACCCCGGGAGGTTAGGGATGTGTGCTGGTTAGCGTGTGTCACCCTGGCTGGGCCAGCATTCTCTCGGCAGCTTCGACGTCCTCGTGCCCAGTGATGAGATCTCGTACCACGCCATCAGCTCCGGAGGAGATCTGCTATGAGCAGGCCGTCGGTTTCTGGCCAACCTCTCTGGCCCTTGCTGCATCTGCGTCCCACACCCACACCTCGTTTATCATCTCAGTGCCACTTCTTTCTCACAGGCCTTTATTTATTCGTTTCATAACGAATTGGGTGAAAGTTTACAGGGCAAATGCGTTTTCCACTCAGCAGTTCATACACATTCTGTTTCGCAACACTGACTGTAATGCCCCACGTGGAACAGGCCTCTTCCCACTTCCTCCCTGTGGGTACCTCTTCTCTTCGTCCTCCGTGCTGTGCCTCCCTGCCCTCTGGGCTGTCTCCCTGTGCAGATGCTGTCCTTGTCATCTCACATGGCTGCTTGTTCTCCAATGGGGTGCACCTCGCTGGTGTCAACGTGCCCCTTCACGCCCGTCTGTTGTTGGCATGGAAGCCACGGGAGTGAGTTCAATGCCAGGCCCAAAGGGCGACTAGGGGCCACAGTCCTGGGGTTTTCACCTCCGGTTCTTTGGGCTGGAGCCAGAGACCTGCCACATCCCCTGCCGAGCCGGGGGCTGCTGCCTGCACCGCCTGTGGCCGGCCACCCGCTACCAGCCAACATCACGTTCATCAGCCCCTGCTCAGTCAGGAGACTCCAGCTGCCACGTGGCCCACAGACTGGGCACGTGCCCGCCTCCACGACCAACACGAGCCCTTCCCTTGAGAGAAATCTCTCTGTATGTGTCTCCATGTGTGTGAGCTTCGCTGGGCTCGCTTCTGTAGAGAACCCAGCTTCAGGAGCGGCCAGAGCTCCTGACTGACTTGAGGACCCCCAGGCACGCAGTAGGGCCTCCAGAAACATCTGTGGTATTTGTCTTTTTCTTGCTCTCTCATCTTTCCTCCCAAAGAAGCCGAGACTCCAGAATCCTAGTTCCCAGGAGACTAGACTCCTGTCCCACGAACGAAAGCTGGTCTCAGAGCACTGAGTCCCCAGAGAGGAGGGAGGGGAGGCCAGTGAAATATTACTCAGCCATGAACAAGAATGCCGCACTGGCACAGGCCACAACAGGGACGCTGCTGTTGTTGTTCAGTGCCGTCGAGCGGGTTTCAATGTCATGCAAAACAGAATGGAACACTGCCCAGTCCTGCACTGCTCACAACTGTTGCTGTGTTTGAGCCCAGTGTCGCGGCCACTGGGTCAGTCCTTCTCATGGACGGCCCTTCCTCTTTTTTGCTGACTGTTTGTACCTTACCAAGCGTGATGTCAGTCTCCGGGCACTGGTTCCGCCACACAGCACGTCCAAAACCTCACCACCCTTAGTCCTAAGAGGCATTCCGGCTGCCTCTCGTGAAGACAGGTTTGTTCCTTCTTTTACTGGTCCGATGACACATTCAATGTTCTTCGCCCATCTACAACCCGGTGAACTTTAAAACATTAGGGCCAGACACAAACTGACACACGTGAGACCGGAAGCGATGGGCGAGGGCCGGGCTGGGGGAGGGACCAGGGCGATAGCCCCACCACAGCAGAGCTTCCTTTGGGGTGATGAGAAGCGCTAGGATATGAGGTTGCACAACAGTGCATAGTACAAACACCACAGACTCGCAGACGGTAGTGTCTGGGGTGCTTATGGGAATTTTCTCTCAGAAAAACTAGAGTTGGGGTGGTGAGGGAGGAGGGGCCGGTGAGCCACGTGGGAGAGAGAGGAGAGGTGGTCAGGGCAGGAAGCAGACAGTCGAGAAAGATTTTTGGAGGGAGAAGTCCACACCACGACTTCCCTCCCACCCACACCCTGCCTGGAGGGGAACTCCTGAGCGATTTCGTGGAAGAGGAGACCCTGGGAGGGAAAGGAGGCGGAAGAGGGCGGGGCCGCCGGCCTGACATCCAGGAGCATAAAGCCAGAAGCCAGCCCCAGAAGTGGGAGCAGACGGAGGGCCCGAGTCCTTGGCTGCAGAGGAGGTAAGCGCTGGGAGGGTGGACCTCGAGGGCCAGGAATGCACACATTCTAGGGGGAACTGGGGGCCCAGGTTCCTGGGTCCTGGAGAGTGCTGGGGGTCTGAACTTGTGGGATGAACGGAGGACGGGGCCATGAGCCTGGGTGCCCAAGGGGAGAGAGGGCTGGGGCCTCAGGTGCCTGCCTCCTGCAGGAAGGTGAAGGGAGCAGGAGGCTGGAATTTCTGGATCCCGGGAGGACAGGGCTGGCAGTTTGGACTTTGAACCCAGAAAGTTGGAGGAAGCCAACCTTTCCCACAAGGTAAGGTCCTAGGTCCTAAGGACAGAGCGGTGGTTTGGGGTGAGGTCCTGGCCACGACCTCAGACTCCGGGGTGGACTTTGGTCTGGTGGGAGTCAGCAACCCCAGCTCCACCCCACATGCCAAGCCCATCCTAGGAGGCTGGGAAGGCGGAGGGGAGAAGCCGGGTGAGTGGGGAGCTGGGAGGGTCTCTGGGGCAGAAGGAAACTTCAGAGACTGTGAGGGAGCGGAGGCCAGGGCACAGCGAGGAGCCTGGCAGGTAGCGTCAGCCCACGTCAGACCCCCGGGAAGGGCGCAGAGGGTTGCCCGCCGACTGGCCCCTGCCCCTGGGAGCCAGCGGGCAGCGGCAGCCGCCACCTGTGAGCGAGGGGCCTGGGGCCACAGCCCAACGCATCTCCTTCCCCACAGGGCCGGGCATGTGGGGCTACCTGGCTCTCCTTCCGGTTTTCCTGGCCCTCTGGGCTGTCGCTGGCATCTGGACTGTGTGAGCATCTGTGGCAGGATGGGAGCCAGGGTCCCGGGGAGGAGGCCGGGCTCAGGACTCCCGGGTCCAAGGAAGGAGGGGCTGAGGGTCTGGATTCCCGGGTGTGAGGGAGTTAGGAACCTGGGGTCAGGACTCCTGGGTCTGAGGGCTGAGGGGCTGGGAGGTCAGGACTCCCCGATCCCGGGGAAGAGGCTGGAGGTCAGAATTCCCAGGTGTGAGGGAGGAAGGATGGAGGTCAGGACTCCCGGGTCCAGGGGAGGAGGGCCGGGGGGCCTGGCTGCTGGGTCCCTGAAGGTGATAACAGGAGGCAGAGTTGCGTCCGAGGGCCCCCTACTCACCGATGTCTCTCCGGCCTCAGTTTTGCCATTGCCGTGGCCAACAATTCTGTGAACCTCACCAAAGGCTTCCCCTACATCAGGTAGTTACCGAGCGGCGGTTGGGAGGGGTGGATGAGCGGGCTCCTGGCTCCGAGGAGCCGCGAGTCACCCTTGATCTCCCGCAGCCTCTGCGGCACTTACCCACCTCAAAGCTGCATCTTCAGCCAGGTGCTCAATATAGGGGCTGCACTAGGTAAGCATCCCGGGCTCCGACCCTCGGGGCTGGCCCAGCTCAGAACCCCAGCCCTTCCGCCCTCAGCCCGGGACCCCAGCCCCTTGGCTCTCAGCCCAGGACTCCAGCCTCCCACCCCTGCTGCCCTCAGCCTGAGAGCCAACCACTCAGTCCTCAGCCCTGGGACCCCAGCCCCCCAGCTCCTAGACCCGGGACCCCAGCCCCCCCAGCCCCTCCACCCTCAGCCTGGAACCCCAGCCCCTGTCTCATGGTCCCCAGACCCGCAATTCCCGGTCCCTGGCTCCCTCCTTTCCGGAATCCGGGAACCGCCCCCTCCCGTCCTGGGCTCTGGTCTCCCGCCCACATCCCTCTCCTCCCAGCCGCCTGGGTCTGCATCCTGCGATACCACCAGCTCCGGGACTGGGGAGTCAAACGGTGGTTTAACCAGCTGATCCTGTGGACGGGGCTTCTCAGTGCCTTGGGCACTTCGGTGGTCGGCAATTTCCAGGTGAGTGCTTCCCAGGGCCGGCCCAGGGTCCAGCCATATTGTGGGACTACAACTCCCAGGAGCCACCGGGGCCGTAGGCCTCTGTTCTCAGGGACTCTTCCGCGCATGGCTGCTGGGAGTTGTAGTTCAATTTTAGCCATTAGCCGTGGAAGAATTCGTCCCGGTGCTTTTTGGAGAGCTGTCCGTGGGAGGCGGTTTGTGTTGAACTCTGGGAGGTTGGGGCAATTTTCCACCTTCTTACCCCTTTAACGATGAAATTAAGGACGTACATTCAGCCTTAATGTTTGGCACAGAATACTAGTAACAGCTCCGCTGATTAAGCAGTTCATCCCATAGGAGTATCTGGCACAGTGGATAAGCATTCAGCTGCGAACAGAAAGGTCCTGGGTTCGAACCCACCAGCCTCTCCGTGGTAGAACTATGAGGCTGAATGCTTCCTTAAAGATTTGATGCTGTTGCTAGGTGCCGACAAATCAGCTCTGACTC
>NW_006922313.1:302294-303339 GCF_000298275.1 Orycteropus afer afer | reverse complement strand
TGGAGTCCATTCTGACCCACAGCGCCCCTAGAGGACAGAGTGGAACTGCACAACAGGGTCTCCAAGGCTGTCAGTCTTCACAGAAGCAAAGCCTAAACCACACCCACTGACTCACAGCGCCCCTGGAAGACAGGGGAACTGCCCTAGAAGGTTTCCAAGGCTGTCAGTCTTTACAGACGCTGACTGCTTCTTACTTCTCCAGTGGAGTGGCTGGTAGGCTGGAATTGCCAACCATACGGTTCGCAGCCAAGTACTTAACCCCTGTCCCACCAGGGCTCCTGTAACAATGAACCACAGACTTGAATCCCTGCCCTGGTGGAGCTGACATAGCCAATGAACATAATCAGTAAGTTGACCGCCTGGTACGGTCGTTCTCCCTCGTAGTCTAGCGCATTGGTAAACTGTCTCCTTCCCCTGCACCCCCACCACGGCCCTCGCCCTCCCACCTCACCCTCAGCTCTCTTCCATCTCCTGCACCAGCAAAAGCACCAGCGGACCACCCACCTCACCGGAGCCTTCTTCGCCTTCTTCGTGGGCATCTTCTATTTCTGGCTGCAGCTTCTCCTGTTCTGGCGGAAGAAGAACCTGCCCCGCGTCGGGCCGCCCTGCATCGGGCCGCTGCGCCTGTGTCTTTGCACCGTCTGCACCATCCTCATGGTGACCAGTATCCTTCCGGGGGCTGCGTGCGGGGGCTGGGCTGGCTCTCGGTCAGGGTGGGAGTGGGCGGCGCTCTCCTGGCCTTCGCTGTGCACCGTCCTTGTTTCTCCGGGCTGCGGTCTCCCTCCGGGTGTGCCTGTGGCCTTGTAGTCCCACAATGTGGACATTGTCGTTGGGCTGGCAAACAATGGGCCCGCAAACCCCCGCGCTCCACTAGTAGCTACTTTGTATGTGCCCCGGAGGGACCAAGGAGCGCTGGTGGTGGCATGGTTACATTATTTGGCTGCGAGACAAAAGGTCAGCACTTTGACCCCACCAGCCACGTAGATTGACACAGTGGCTACAAGGATGGGTTCAGGTACAGCAAGGATCGTGGGGCTGGCGTGAG
>NW_006922313.1:294431-301469 GCF_000298275.1 Orycteropus afer afer | reverse complement strand
GTTTTCATTAGCAGCTGAGTGAGGTGCGTTTACAGCACAGGGACTCAGAGGCACACTGTCGTTACTGACTCAGCTATGAGTCATGGTGACATCATGTTACAGAGTGGAAGCCCGGTCACCGGGTCACCGTGTTGACATGTTACAACCTGGAACCTGCTCCAGGGGATTTTTTTTTTTCTTTTAATTGTAGTTTAGGAGAAAGTTTACAGAGTATATTATTTCCCACTCAACAATTTATACATATTTTGTTACATGACATTGGTTGCAACGCCCTGGATGTAACAGCTCTCTTCCCAGGCCTCCCTGGCTTCCCCAGTTCCGTTCCTTGTTTCCCGCCCCTTCCGGCCTCCTGAGCTTGGCTTTGGGGCAAACGCCGCCCTTTAGCTGCGTGCGGTTGACTGTACTGAAGCACGGGCTCCCCCGAGTGTGATTGCTCACTTCCTAGACCTGTCCAGTGCTTGGCTGCGGGGTGATCCCTGGGCATGAATTCACCTCCAGGCGTGAAGGGTGACTAAGGGCCGCAGTCCCAGGGGTGACCGGTCTCTATCAAGCTAGTCAGTCTGGCCTTTTTTGTGTTTTTCTTCTACATTTTTCTCCCTCTCTGTTCAGGACGTTCCATTGTGACCCTGATCAGCGTGGTCTGTGGTGGGAGCCAGGCACCATCTAGTTCTTCTGCTCTCGGGGTCGTGGGGGCCGAGGTTTCTGTGGCCCATGAGGCCTTTGGACTAATTGGTTCCCTGAGTCTTTTTTTCACTCTTCTTTTCTCCGGGCAAGGACAGACCAGTCACTCCATCTTAGATGGCCACTCGCAAGCTTTTTTTTTTTTTTAAAAGTATTGTGATTGGGGTGAAAATTAACAGAACAAATTCATTTTCCATAAATCAGCTCATACACATTATCTGGTAACATTGACTGCAGTTCCCCACAGTGTAACAGCTCCCCTCCCACTTCCTCCTCATAGTGACCTCTTCCCTGTGTCCTTCCCTCCATGCACTCCTGCCCCGAGCTGTCTCCCTGAGCACACACTGCCCTTCCGTTCTCCCACGATTGATCGCTCCAAGGAGTGTATCTACCTGATGTAAATGTTCACCCTTTACGCCTGTCTGTTTGGCTGGAAGCCACAGGAGTGAATTCCAGACCTGAAGGGTGACTAGGGCTCATAGTCTCAGGGGTCTCACTAGCTTTTAAGACACCAGCCGTTACTCACCAAAGTAGAACATTCTTTGTGGCCTGTCATGCTGAGTGACCTAGGTGTGCCCTGAGACTGTGGGCCGCGGTCCCAGGCCCAGTGAGTCATTCCCTCAAGGTGCTTAGTTATGATAGTTTCCTGACTGCCCCGTGCTGTGTAGCACGCTGGGATACACTGACTGCACTACAAACACGTGTGTAGAAATGCCCTCAGCCAGGCCCGTACTGTTCATGGGTGCCCCGCTCACTGTCCCCCGTGTGCTCAGCTCGCGCGTCCACGCCTGTCCCTGCTCAGTGTTGTCACTGTCATTGCCGGAGTGCGTGTGTAAGTGTGGTTTTGTTGTGTCTTACCCTTCTGCACCTCCAGGGGTCCCCTTGGCTGTCAGTCATGTTTGCTGCTGCCCCCAACCTTCCCTTCACCCCGGCTACCACACACGTCTACCCTCTAGTTAGTGACTTCCCCTCCCATCTCTGGTAACCCTCGAAGAATGCTTTCCACGTGTAAACCTCTCCACTTTTTGTAATCGTGGTCTCGTATGTTATTTCTCCTCCTGGGTGGGCTTATTTCAGTCAGCACAACGTCCTTCAGGTCCATCCGTGCTATGAGTTGTTTCGCACATTCCTAGTTGTCCTTTAAGGGTTTCTACCGCTGCGCTGTGTGGATGTCATGGTTTGTTCATGTGCTCATCCGGTGATGGGCACTTCGGTTTGCATAGTTTTCTCGGCTCTAACCTTTTGTCTTTTTTTACCTTCACTGTGGTGAAAACATGCACAACAATACGCTCACCCGCATAACAACTCCCTTGGCTGTCATCCTCTTGAAAGGATATCACGACGCCTTCTCTTCCATGGCACCGATCGCTGAGTGGTGGGTTCGAACCAACAACAAAAGGTTCGCAGTTGAATGCAGACCGTTTCTGCACCGGCAGGGACTTCCTGACGTCCCGTGGGATGCGTGACATCATCCAGTGTTTACACCTTGGAAACTGGCAGATGCTGCAGATCAGAGCTGGCTGTTGACCGCTCACAGCCCTGGGCGGAAGCTCAGTTCCAGTCTGCGTCTGACTGCCCCCGAGCTCAGAGGACCATTGCTTTCTGTCTCATGACGTTGGCTGCAGACCCTCCAATGCAACAGCGCTCTTGCTACTTCCTCCCAGGGTCCCCCTTTCTGTTTGTCCTTCCTTCCTGCCTTCGGAGCTTGGTTTGGGGGAGATGCTGCCCTTTTGCTTGTGTGGTCCCTCACCGTGTTTAGTTCACGTCATTGGCTTGTGTGTTGTTGGGCCGCTGGGTGATTCCCAGGATGGCCGGTCACTTTCTGGGTCTTGGGTTCCACATATGTGGAACGGGGCCCCCATAAACCACTAACAAAAATGTTAGCTTTCTCATCAGAGCAGATGTAGCCAGTGAACGTATTGAGTTCACTGTTGCTGAGTGTAGAGTTCCTGAGAGAGGAGGGCTAGAGACTCGGCCTTGGGGACAAGCCCGTTTGTGGGGGTGTGGAAGGGTTGGCAGGGGGACGCAGGCTTTCAGAAATGGCTGGAGGAGAGCTGGCTAAGGTCCGGCGCTGGCCCAGTCAAGTGGCTTGGTGTGCTCGGTAATTTCCCAGCAGGATGCAGGATGGTGGGCGATCCTTGTTCTCGGGGTGGCAGACTGAGTCCCACCGAGGAGGCAGAGGGCTGGATGGGAACGCAGGTGGTTGACTCCTCAGCTCAGCATGTGTTTTCTCCCCTGCCGGGCCCTTTATCTTAGAGAAAGTTCCACCCCATCCTCCTTGTGGGTGGGGATGGGTGGGTGGCGCTGCTGCGGTGAGGGGCCATCAGTCAGCTGAGTGTGCTAAGAGTAGAGACTGTCTCTCAGGGAAGGGCTTGGCCTTCGAGATCCAGCTGCTTCTGGCCTGGGCTTGGGGGGGGCGGGGCAGGTGTGTGCTGGGTGGGAAACAGGCTGTGGGCAGGGCCGGGCCGAGGGTCCCGGGAGCTGAGGCGAGAGGCCTGGGGGTGATAGGGAGCCATGCAGAGGTAGCAAGGTGCATCTGGGGGCTCACGCCTCCTGAGCTGTAAGATCCACAGGGCCAGGGTGGGTGCCTGCCTGAGTCCCTGCCAGGTCCCTGGGTGGCGCCAAGGGCTGGCGCTTGGCCACTAACCGAAGGGTTGGAGGTTCAAATCCACTCAGTGGTGCTGGGGAAGGAAGGCACCGCCTGGAAACCTGGGAGGGGCAGCTCTGCTCTCGAACACGTGGCGTCGCCGTGAGTCGGAACCAACTCCATGGCAACGGGGCAGGGGAGGGGGATCCCCTCCTCCCGGCCCAGGAACCAGGCAAAACAACCTGCTGTGGAGACGCGGAGTCTGGTGGGTCTCTCTGTGTCAGAGTGAAACTGCTCCATGGGGTTTCTTCAAAAACTAATACATGGATGTGTGTAGGTATGTGCATGCAATTATGCCTTAGGTGAGGACGGACAGAGTGCCTTGCTTTCACGTCCACACAGTCGGTGTGAACACTGGGCTCCTGCCTCCTTTCTTTGGAATTTTCTTCCCACTAGTCTTCACATCTTTGCTTTGGGGCAAATGTCCTTTTGATCCCGGGGATCTGGTTGTTCTAAGAAGGATGTCCTCCAGCCCCGGGGGGGTCATTGTAAACTTTCCAGACCTGGGAGCTGTGGTGGCGCAGTGCCTAAGGCACTCGACTGCTAACCACAAGCCTGGTGGTTCAAACCCACCAGCCACTCCTCAAAAGGAAGGTTGGGCGATCTACTTCCGTAGTGATACTGCCTCGGAAACCCAAGGAGGGGTCGCCATGAGTCGGGTCTGACTCCACGGCACTGGGTTTGGTTTTTGGTTTGGTTATTGTTCGGCTGGATGGCAGCCAGAGCGGCTCCCGTGTCAGGTCTGGAGAATGTCTCAGGTCTAGAATCTTGGGGTCCTCACACCTCTCAGACCAGTAAGTCTGGTCTTTTTTATTTTAGGACTGTGACTCTTTCTTCCACACTTTTCTCCTGCTCTGAGACCCTCTGGGATCCCAGTCAGCCTGGTTGCTTGTGGTCGCCAGGCACCATCTAGTTCTGATCTCAGTTCGTGGGTCTGTTAGTCCTTTGGACTGTTTCCATGCGTCTTTGGTTTTCTTTGCTCTGGAACAGGAGAGACTAACAGTCGTCCTCAGATGGCTGCTTGCGAGCTTTTAAGACCCCCAGACCAGGATGCAGAGTGTTGTGTGAGCTGATGTAGCTGTCCCCGAGTCTCCAGTCGCTCGCCTCTGAGCTTAGCACCTTTGTCACGTGAGGTGTCTGGCTGAGAAGTTTCCGTGATGGTGCCTGTGTGCTCACCTGTGTGTATCAACATACATGCAGCCCCACAGTCACGTACGTAGAAATACACACAATGAAGCCTCCGTGTGCAGGGTAGCAGACGCATCTCCCTGGGTCATTGCTATGCACCATCGGGCCTGCTCCGACTCACAGCCACCCCACCTACAGCAGGAGGAAACGCTGCCCGGTCCCGTGCCAGCCACACAGCCCCACGTCCCTCAGCGCGCCCCGGCAGCCACTGCGTAATCGACTGCCGATACGCTCGCTGCGGCCCCGTCTGGGTCACGGTAATCGACTGCCGATACGCTCGCTGCGGCCCCGTCTGGGTCACGGTAATCGACTGCCGATACTCTCGCTGCAGCACCGTCTGGGTCATGGTAACCGCCATGGTCACCACTGATCCTTGTGTTCCTGTCTCTCTGTGTTGCTCACGCCCTGACCTCCCCGTGTACAGACAGACCTCACTTTACCACGTTCTGCAGAGACTGCGTTTGCTGCACATGGAAGGTTTGTGACAGCCCTGCATCCAGCAAGCCTGTCGGCACCATGTTTCCAACTCCCTGTCTCTTGGCTCCGTTTTGGTCCTTCTCACAGTATTTCCAAGTTTTTCATCAGCTGTTGCACACTTAACAGATGACAGTGTAGGGTCCACATACCCCTTCCACGCACTGGGAGACCAGCCCACGCGTGTGGCTCACCTTAGGACGATACTCGCTTCACTGTGGCGGCTGGGACCAAACCCACAGCGACTCCAAGGTCGGCTCCCTTGCTTCTCCATTCACTGTTAACAGGAGCCTTCCATCTACGTTGTAATTTTTCTCCCCCTACCCACCCCATAACCATCTTTGTGTGTTTGTCTGTAAACCTCCTTGTTTTCATGATGGTCTCAGGCAGGATTTGTCCCTTTTGTATTGTCACACTGTATCATGTCCCCCGGGGGGACTCACGTCACGTCGTGAGGTGTTAGCTTTGTGTAGCGCTCCTCGTGCCTGGCGTTCCCTGGTGTGTGACACCCCCCACGTGTGGGTACCAGAGTTGGTGTCTCTCTTCCTCTGCTGATGGGCACTCAGGTGGCGTCCATCTCCAGCTGTCGTGAATGGTGCCACAGCGAGCGTGGCCGTGTGTGTCCGTCTGTCGCGGCTCCTAATCCTTCGGGAGTGGGACTGCCGGGCCATGTGGGTCTGTTTCTAGCTTTTCAGGGGGTGCCACTCCCTGTTCCACAGTGGCTGTGTCATTTTCCACCCCCACCAACCACGTACAAGTCTCAAGTGCCCCACAGCCCCGCCTGCTCTCTTTTCTCTCTTCCTGTGTTAATTAGTGCCGTCATCGTCAGGGGGAGATGGTGTCTCACTGTAGCTTGGATTTGCATCTCTCTAACGGCTAATGATCGCCTCTCTCCATTGCATTTATCGGCTGCCCGAATGTCTCCTTTGCTGTAGAGTTCATTCATGTCCTCAGCCTATTTTCCAATTGGATTGTCTTTTCCTTGTTGAGGTGCTGAAAGTTTCTGTGTATTTTAGGGATCAGTCTCTTGTCTGATCCGTTGCAACCCAAGTGTTTTCCCAGTCAGCAGGTCTTTTTTCCTCTTGGAGAAGTCTTTTGATCCCTGAGTGTTTTTAGGAGGTCCTGTCGGTCCCATTCGTCCCCTGCTGTTTGGCTCCATAAGGTTTTCGGTGGCTGATCGTTTTGGGCCGGATCGCAAGGCCTTTCGTCCAAGAGGCCTCGAGGTTGACTCAAACCTCTAATCTTTTGGTTAGCAGCTGAGTGTTTGCACTACCCAGGGGCTTCCCTGGCCCTGAGGGAGCACGGAGCATTTGAACGAAGGAGATGATGTCTGGACGCAGGTGGGGGCGGGTGGAGCCAGCCTGGCTGCGGGGAGGGTGTGGGCTGGAGCATGCCAGGAGCTGGGCTCCAGAAAACAAGACATTTCTCCCGGGCGGGAGGATGGAGCACGTGTGGGTGATGTAGGAAAAGGCTTTAAGGAGCGTGGGTTGGTTCCTCAGGGTCCTGGGGACAGGAAGAGACTAGTATGGAGGGGACAGGCCTAGAGAGGGGGTGGATGGGAGAGACCAGGTGAGTGGGGCTCAGAAGGGACAGATAGGGAGGGAGGCAAGGAGGGAGGGGACGAGGGTCCCCCAAGGGCCCGCTCTGGTGTGTGAGTGGTTGCTGCTTTCACAGAGGTGGGGACCCCTAGGAAAGATGATCTTGGGAGGAACAGACTCGACTGGGGCTGGTACAGGCAGGACATGAGGGCCTCGCGGGCCTCTGGTGGCGGTTGAGTCACCGGAGAGTGGATTCTGACCCTGGAGCCCCAACGTGTGCACAGGGGAACTCTGCTCCACGGGGCTCTCGGGGGCGGATTTCTGGGAAGCTGACCACCAGGCCTTCCTTCTGTAGGACCTCTGGGTGGCCAGATACCTCCCACCTTTCAGTGAACGTTAACCGTTTCCACCCCAGGGCCTCAGCTTGTGAAAGCACCCCATGGATCCTTTGTGGAAGGTGGTAGTCTCCCCTGTCCCAGACAGAACCAGTCAGTCCCAGCCCACGGTGGC
>NW_006922313.1:289865-294186 GCF_000298275.1 Orycteropus afer afer | reverse complement strand
CCCTGTGGACTGGGACGCAGAAGCAGTGGTGCCGGCCGTCGGGCCTGGACCACGGGGGAGGTGGCAGGGCGGCCGCCTGGCCATGGAGGAGGGCCGAGGGAAAGACAGGAGCTTGTCTGGGAAAAGGGGAATGGGATGCTGGTGGGAGTCTGTGCCGGGGGAGATGAGATGGGGGCGGGGATGCAGCCCTCAGAGACAAGGCTCATGTCTCTGCAGGATCCTTCTGGCTGGGACAGGGCTGGTGAGAACAGTCGGCATCGAGTTGGTTCTGACGCACAGAGCCCTGCGTGGGCCAGCGCACAGCTCTCCCTGGGGCTTCTGGGCCGTGACCCTGAAGCGGCAGATTTCCAGGCCTTTCTTGCAGGGTTCCTCCGGGTAGGTTCAAACCTGCAGTCTCTGGGTTCGCAGCCAAACGCTTCACCGTCGGCGTCACCGGGGACGCCCGTGCTCAGGGCCCGGAGGCCCCGCTCCTCCGGGTGTGGGGTGTGGGTGGCACTGCTGTCCCGCTCTGGTCCTTGACCCTGGTGCGAAGTGGTCGTCCTCCATTGCCACCGACTGCGGTCGGCCGCTGCAGCCTGCGAGTGGGCCGTGGCCATGCTGCTGTTTGCGCTCTTTGGCCTCCTGGCCGTCGACTTCTCCTGCCTGGACAGATGCACCTTGTGTCTTCAGGCGGCCCCTGGCCTCAGCCCCCCACCTCTGGCCGCCCCCGTCTCCCCGCACACCCAGCTGTCCCAGGCGCTCTGACGGGACTCCCACCGACAGCCGAGGAACAGCCACCCCAGGCCCCCACGTGAACCCTGGGGACCTGTCCAGCGGCCCAGGAAGAATGGGAGGCTGTGGGTGGCTCGTCCCCGCCCCCGGCCCAGAGCCAAATGGACGTGTGCGGCGTCGCGGACGACCGACCCGCACAGAGGCCGTGACTTCACGAGTTCCTGCTGCCGCCACCAGGGCTGAGGGCCAGCCCGGCGGCCGGAAGGAGAGCCCGGGGCAGCTGGCCGGCCCTGGTCAAGGTTATTTATTTAATTTTCTGCCGCCGGCGGAATCAGAGACAAGGACGCAGGCAGGATCACGCGAAACCAGAATTCCTTCCGGAGAGCAAATCCGTACAGAACGCCATCGGGGCGCGGGGCGGGGCAGGGTCTGGGAGGGGTGAGGCCAGGGAGGCCGGGAAGGGGGGAGGTACGGACACAGGGACAGCCAGCCCTGTCTGGATCTGCTAAGCCACCCCAACCAGCGCCCGTCCCTCCCCCACCCCACCCCGCAGAGAGACTGATCAATAAATAAAATAATAAATTAATCAATAAATAAAATAGAAACGGCTCCCTCGCCCCCAGTCACCCCTAGATTCCCCCCCAGTGGGCACGGCCCCTTTAAGCCCCATCCCTGCAGGGCAAGGCCGGATTTTGTGTCCCCCCCCACTTCCTCCTTGGGCCCTATTTACAGATTCACAGTTGGGGGGGCAGGGGAGGGGGTGGAGGGGCATCCCCTCCCTCCCTGGCCCCCTGGGGTCAGGGCAAAGGGGTCCCGTTGGTGGCCAGGAGCTTCTTGTCCTTGGGAGGGCCTCGGCGGGCCGAGCCACTGCGCTCTGGGTCGGGGCGGCCAGGCGGGGGCTGCAGGCTTCGGGGTGGGGTGCCCGCTGGCCGGGTCTGGGCCCCGTTCTTCTCATCTGTGAGGGAGGAAGAGGCCGTAGGTGGGCCTCAGGGCTACGGAGCCCAAGGTGCCTCGGTACCCCCAGAGCCACATGACTCCTGGGGACTTGCTCTGGCAACAATCCTATTGAGGTATCATCTCCGATCGCGGGGCTCATCAGGAGCCCATTGCTATGGCACGTGCCCTGGCAACAAGGCCTGGCTTCCCTACAACAGAAGGGACCTACACCCTAAGCCTCTTCCAACCCCTGTGGCTTTAGAAACAAGGCCAAGTTACTCCATGTGGGGCACCTGACTTTAGGAGACAGTCTCTGGGACTCTGTCCCTAGTACTGTTTGCTGAGGGACAGCTCACCCACGTAACAGGTAAGGCTCAAGTCCCACTGATCCCAGCTAGAGCACCCACCTTACCTTCCACTCTCATGGCTACCTGAAAAGATTAAAAAAAAAAAAAACCTACTGCCAACAAGTCGATTCTGATTCATAGCAACCCTGTGTTGTTGTTGTTATGTGCTGTCGAGTGGGACCCGACTCATAGCGACCCCTCCTTGGGTTTCCGAGGTAGTATCACTATGGAAGTTGATTGCCCTATCTTCTTTCCAGGGGTGGCTGATGGGTTTGAACCGCCAGCCTTCTGATTAGCAGTCAAGTGCCTTAGGCACTATGCCACCAGAGCTCCTTAGCAACCCTATAGAGCAGAGTAAAACTGTCCCATAGGGTTTCCAAAGCTGTAAATGTTTACAGAAGCAGATCAAGCTGCCAATCTAACATAGTAGCTGCCCCACCAGGGCTCCCGAGACCTTTTGAGGACTTTTTCTGAGCAGAAAGGCTCTGCACTTAGAATACTAGTTGCCAGCTCTGGACTCTATTAGCAACAGACCTTGCTGAGGCCCGTCCTCTGCTGTTTCCTGGTTGCTAGGGAATCCCATTCCCTGACAACCATGCCCAGGGAGGCCAGGGAAGCTCCCTTCCTCAGACAAACCGTGGACGTTCCACACTCCAAGAACTCAGCTTACAACACGGTAGCGAGGGACCGCTGGGACCTAGCAACAAGGCCAGGCGAGACTCAGGTTCTTGAAAACCAAGCCCAGCAGGGCCGGTGAAGGTGGCATCCGCAGATGAGGTGACCAGCTCAACCCAGGTTTGCCTGGGGCTGTCCTGATTTTCATAGGAGTCCTACATCCCGGAAAGGCCCCCTGGAAAACTACAAATTCCATGGTGCTCCATGAGGGAGTTAGGCTAGTGCTAAGGCGGGTGAACCAGCGCCCCCGTTCCGGACAGAATTCTGGATGCTGTTGGAAGGTAGTCCCACTACCCCCGGCATAGAGACCCTTCACTCAGGGCCCCCTGCTGGACGCAGAGGTGGGTCCTGGGGTCCTGGGGAGCCCCTTCCCTGCCCCGAGGCCCACCTAAACCCTGGATCCTCGGCGTTTCACAAACAACCATGAGGTGTCAGCAAAACAACCACAAAAGAGCTTGGTCCAGGGTGAACCATGTCCACTGAAGAGAAATGTTCAAGTCCTGAGTCCCGCCCCGTGTGAACATGACCTTGTGTGGAACCGGGGTCTCTGCAGGTGTCATTACGATGAGGTCATCACGGTGGGCCCTAACCCAGCACACTGCTGTGGTGTCCAGCTGTGTCCAGCTGTGTCCAGCTGTGTGCAGGGTGGATCTGCCCTCCAGGCCGGTCAAGGCCCTGAGCTGTCGGAAGCAGAGCACAGGCCTTGTTTCTGAGCTGGCCCTGGGGGGGCCGACAGCCAACTTTTGGTGAGTAGTCAGAGCTGAACCCTGTGTGCCACCCCGGGACTTGTGATCCGTGTGCCTGTGTGTTCACACGGGGAGAAGAGACGCGCACGCAGGAGGAAGATCGCGAGGAGGCGGCGGACACCGCGGCGGGGCCAAGCCAAGGACTGCCGCAGCACCAGAAGCTGAGGCAGGCATGGGGCAAGAACGGCCAACCGCCCCCCTGCTGTCCTCACAGGGAACGCAGCCCTGCGCAGCCCGTGAGCTCGGACGTCCTGGCTCCAGAACTGGGTGAGAGCAACCTCTGCTGTGTGAGGGCACCCAGTTTTGGTACGTTGTTAAGGCGGCCTCAGGAGACGCCTTCTGAGCCCACAGCAGAGGCCTCACCCCAGAGCAAAGCCCCGAGGGCCTGGTCATGAAGAGACAGCACGCCTGGCGGTCTCCCCCTGCGGTGCACAGGGCAGGCAGCCAGTGCCCACCGCCACCGCCACCCACCTGCTAGGGCCTGCACGGAGGGCTGGTCGTGTGTGCTCAGCAGCTGAGCCTGGATGGTCTCCACCACGCGCTTGAACCGACGGCTGGGACCTGCAGGGCACGAGGGCAGGGAGACAGGCTGCTGGGGGAGGTGATGGGAGGGCTCCCCCCACCTCCTGAACCCAGTCCCTCCACGAAGTTGGTGACTCCTCTGAGTCCCAACGTTTGTCTTCTGTTGGGAAAGGGACCAGTGTAGGCCTTGTGAATGGGCCCCTGTGCTGCTACGTAGAGACCACTCATGGGCTCCACGGGAGAAGGATGGGGCAGTCTGCTTCTGTGAACACTGACAGCCTTGGAGACCCTGTGGGGCAGTTCCACTCTGTCCTCTAGGGGCGCTGTGGGTCAGAATGGACTCCAGGCAGTGGGTGTGGTTTGGGCTTTGCTTCTGTGAAGACT
>NW_006922313.1:284815-289764 GCF_000298275.1 Orycteropus afer afer | reverse complement strand
GTGGTTTGGGCTTTGCTTCTGTGAAGATTGACAGCCTTGGAGACCCTGTGGGCAGTTCCACTCTGTCCTCTAGGGGCGCTGTGGGTCAGAATGGACTCCAGGGCACTGGGTTATCCTGTGCTGGTAATGTGTCCTACGTGGTATGATGACGTTCTACTCCAATACCTGTGAATGTGACCTTTTTTTCTCTGGAAAGAGGGTCTTTGCAGATACAGTTCATTAACGTGAAGTCACACTGGAGTAAAAAACCCACTGCCGTGGAGTCCATTCCGACCCACAGTGCCCCTAGGGGACAGAGTGGAACTGCCCACAGGGTTTCCCAGACTTCAATCTTCATAGAAGCAGATTGCTACATATTTCTCCTGCATAGCAGCTGGTAGGCTGAAACCCCTGACCTTTTGGTGATCAGCCACATGCCTTAACCACTGTACCACCAGAGCTCCTTTAAAAGGGAGGGAAAAAGAAAAGACATAATTCATCCTGGTGATGGAACCAGGGCTTAGAACTGGTTTGTTCTGGTTTACCCCCTGCTGAGACTCAGCATTTACTCAGAATCTACATTTTAACAACATCTCCAGAGGATTCTTTCACCGTGACACTAAGGGATTCTCATGCGCAAGTGCATCACCTGGAAAGATTGTTAAACTGATACCCTCTCTCTGGGGTGGAAATGCTGATTCTCAGAAGGGAGTTGAACCAGACCGAACCCTTTGAAACCCTGGATGGAACCCACTAAGGTCCACACCAATCTGGTTTAGGAACCTGGGGCAAGTGTGTCTCCCCACTGTGACAGTAAGATGAGTGGCAAGGACACCAAACGGGCATGCCTCGTTATACAAACTCTGCATCAAGAACTAGGGAGAATTGGAAGCAAGGCGTTTCTGTGGTTTTCATCGCCTGTGCCAACTCTTGACTGGCCATGTCGGCCTAGAGTTAAAGTGTCTGACGCTATCACCGAGCTCAGCAGGAAAATAGTGCTGCAATCGATTGGTGATGTCTGCTCTGGGTGCCAGAATGGGATTTTATAGCCATGTACCATGTCTTTCCCCTGTTGATCTGAAAAGAGTAGAAAGACCTCTAAGCTGAGATTCAGAAGGACAGACTGAGACCCTGCTCTGTCCCTATCTACAGTGTGACTCTGGCCAAACCACTTTTCCTCTCTAGGACTCGGTTTCCCATTCTTTAAATGGGTGATTAAATGAAATTAACCACATAAAGCACTTGGGAAGTTGTAGACACCCATTATGTGTTGGGCGTGGAGAGAAGGGATAGAAATTCTTAAGCAGCGTTTGGTAAGGTGTCATGGACTGACTCGTATACCCCAGAAATCTGTGCTGTTACTTCTACCCCAACACTATGGTTGTGCCTCCACGTGGAGGCGGGTTTCCTTTCTTACAGTAACCAGGCAGTGTTGGTGCAGGGTGTGTCTTAAATCAACTTCTTAAGATAGAAAAGAGCAGATCATGCAAGCAACACGAATGGAGGGGAAGATACCGGCCCCACGATCGTCAGAGAACCTCGGAACAGAAGTTGAGGGGAGATAAGGCCCTTCCGTCAAAGCCCACAGAGAGAGAGAGCCTGCCCCAGAGCTGGCGCCCTGAGTGCGTACTCAGCTTCCTGAGGATGCAGACGTGTCTGTTAAAGCCGCTCCCTCTCGGTGTTTGTTACAGCGGCACTAGGAAATGATGGCAGGTCCCAGCACTGGGCTGACACACCTAGTCCAGGGAGACTCACCGGAGATGAGGGTGAAGGTGACGGAATAGATGCAACTGCCGCTGCTGCTGTCCCGTCGCGGGGAGGGCTCCGGACCTTCGGAGGAGCTGACGTCCACCTGGAAGCGGACGGGCTTCTGGAAGACGGAGGGGCCACCACTGGCCTTGTACTCAGCCCTGAAGCTGGTCTGTGACAGCACGCTGTGACTCAGGCTGGGGATCTGAGGGAGGCGGGGACACGAGGACTGGGTGATTCCAGTGACCTGACCGCTGCCCCTTCACCCAAGGAACTACAAATCCCATCAGTCACTGGGGGGAGGCCCCACTGTTGTGGTCTCTACTCTCGTGGACACAGGCTATCAAAGAAATGGCTGAGCAACTGAATCCCACCTGCGTGGGATGGTGAGATGCCAAAAGTAACCACAAACTCCAGGCCCACATGAAACAGACTTCTCCTTTCCACAAACGCTCACAGCCAGCTGCAGTCACATTGACTCCCACAGGGCTTGCGATGTCTGTTGTCTTTTGGATCACCAGGTTTTTCTTCCATGGCACCTCTAAGTGGCCTCAAACCTCCAACCTTCTGACTAGCAGGTGAATGCTTAAACCACTGTGCCACCAGAGCTCCTTCTAGGACAGCGATGTGTCAGAAAAGACTTGATAGCAGTGCGTTTTGGTTCCCACCCCCTGTTCTCACATCAACCAAAGCCAATTCTGACTGGAAAACTACAAATTCTATGATACTCCATGAGGGACTCAGGCTCGTGGGAAGGTGGGCGGACCCCCCCCAGGGGCTGCTGGGATTTGTAGTTGGGGGGGGGTAGCGTCAATAACTCGGGTCCCTCACCGACAGGAAGGCGTGGACGATGTCCGCTTTGATGCTGTTCAGAGGTTTGTCCTTTAGCACGAGAAATATCTGTTCTTCTTTATCCAAGGAGATGAAGTTCCCAAACCAGGAACGTTTTGCCAGTCTGGGGGGGAGGGGGAATTTGGATGGGGGTTAAGAGGGGGCCGAGGGGCCCGATCCCCCCTTACCCCCGCTCTTCCCCTGCTCGTGGCACTCACTCCGGAGAGGACTCTGGCGTCAAACTGGACATCTCCTCCGCGGTGGGGACTGGGGGCCGGTGGGGGAGAGCCTGGTCAACACTTGGCCATCCTCCCAGCGTCCAGCACTCCGCACCCCCGTGTCTATTCACCCGCCAGAGGCGACACCCCCAACCCTCTGGCTAGACCACGCCCTTCAGAGGGCGTGGCCTGGAACCCTGGCCAATGGGAAAGTGACCACATCCCCCCCCCCATGTGAATCTTGGCTCCCAGTCGGAAGCCACATTCCCAGCCCCTGCTTCAGGCCTCAGCCGTCGGGGCGCGAGCAGCCCCCCAGCGCCTCCCTACCCTGCATCTTGCGCCGGTGAAAGCGAGGCGAGCCCAAGAAGCTGTTGCGGATGGAGTTGAGGCGGCTCCTCCAGGCGGCGCCCCCAACGCCACCACCAGGGCTGGGGGGCGGGGTTGTCCCTGGGGTCCCCGTGGGGCTGGCCCGGGGAGTGTGCAAGGGTGAGTGCAGCGGGGTCCCCCCGGAGGAACGCGGGGAGCCCGGGGGGCCAGGCAGGGGCGTGGAGCGGGCACTGGGGGGCGGGGGCTGCTCCCCGGCGCCCCCACCCCTGGGGCCCCGAGAAGGCAGCGTCTGCGTTTTGGAAGTCGGGGAGCCCCCACCCCGGGCCTCATCTCCAGGGCCGGGTTCCGGTGAGAAGGAAAAGACCGGACTCTGCGGAAGAATGCAGGTGAGTGGACTACAACTCCCAGAAGCCTCTAGGAGCATCAGCCATACATGTGCACGGAGGCTGCCCTCAGGCACGTCAGGCACGTCGGGACTTGCAGTCCGACTATGTCCCTCCTCCCCGTGGGCTCCAGTGCTCTCTGCTGTAACCCGAGCCTGATCTGAGCAGTGACTGGTACACAGCAGTCACTCACTGTTACATGAACAAATGAACCTTCAGACGCTCTGAAACGCAGTGCTATGGCAGAGGTGTATGCAATGCTACGGCAGGCAGTGCTGTATGTAGCCTACGGACTGAAATATGAGGACTCGGCCCAGAGGCAATGTCTCAATGTCTTATGAGAACTGTGGTTTTGGCTTCTCTATCTTTGAGTGTCTTCACTCAAAAACCCAGTTGCCCCAGAATTCATTCGTGGTGACCCCATGTTTGTGTCAGAGGCAGCTGTACCACACAGCACTTGCAACGGCAGATTTTGTTTTTTTGGAAGTAGGTTGCCAGGCCTTCCTTCTGAGGCACTCTGTGGTGGGTTCAAGCTGTCAACCCCGTGGTTAGCAGCAGAGGGCTGACCCCTTCTGAATTCCCCTGGGGAACTGGGGAATTACCCTTGGGCTTACCCTTACCCTTGGGCTGCTTAGAGGACTGGAGGACAGACCGGTGGACGCGCCACTGACGCTACGTGATCTGATTAGGAAAAAAACAAAAAACATTTAGGTGGGAATGTTTCCAAGGGTTCAGACCCTCCACATGCCTTCCAGATGAGAAAGGAGGCCCAGACAGGGGAGGTGAGCGGTCCCACCCACGCAGCACACGTGTGCTGGGGCTGGGGCTTGAACCGAACCCTGATCTCCCGCTACACCTGGGGCTGTGGATCCTGGAGGCGGCAGGGGCTCCCACCTCTGGCTGTGCTGGGCCATCTCCAGGGCCCGGCGAGTGGGCACGGGGGAGCCACCACCCCCGGCATCGGTGATGCTCAGGGCTTCCATGGACTTCCGCTCTGGCCGCCGCTTCCCATGACGGCTCAGCATGGGGGAGTCCACACGCTTCCGGGGCGGGTCTGAGGGAGAGTTTCAGCACTCAGCTGTAAGGGCACTTACATAGCCGCAGGTGGGGAAACCCAGCCAGGGTGAGGAAATGGAAGCTCAGGGTGGTGGAAGGTTTGGACAGAGGTTCCAGAGCAAGTTAGGTCCTGTTGTCACCGCTGTGTGCTGCGGAGTGGACCCCTAGCAACCACTTGTGTGGTGTCAGGTGCATTCCGACCCACAGCGCCCCTAGAGGACAGGGTGGAACTGCCCCACAGGGTCTCCAAGGCTGTCAGTCTTCCCAGAAGCAAAGCCCAAACCACACTCACTGCCTGGAGCCCATTCCGACCCACAGCGCCCCTAGAGGACAGAGTGGAACTGCCCACAGGGTCTCCAAGGCTGTCAATCTTCACAGAAGCAAAGCCCGAACCACACCCACTGCC
>NW_006922313.1:280222-283725 GCF_000298275.1 Orycteropus afer afer | reverse complement strand
GGTTTGGGCTTTGCTTCTGTGAAGACTGACAGCCTTGGAGACCCTGTGGGCAGTTCCACTCTGTCCTCTAGGGGCGCTGTGGGTCAGAGTCGACTCCAGGCAGTGAGTTTGGTCTGTTTCATTGTACCGTCTGAGCAATTCCTTCTGCACCATTCTAAATGCTTGCTGTGAACGAATTTACTTAATGTATCTTAACAGCTCTATTCAGTCGGTGCTGTCGTTTCCAAGAGGGTATCAAGCCATTCTCCCAATGTTACACAGTTCACACAGTGGCGGAGGGTAGAGCCGGGATTTAAACGCAGGTAACCAATAGGCTGCCAGATCTCCTAGGGACAAGATCAATTCCTGGCCCTCAGTGACCCTCCAAACCAAACCAAAGCAAACTCACTGCCGTCAAGGCGGAGCTGACCCATGGCGACCCCTCCTTGGGTTTCCGAGGCGGTACCACTAGGGAAGTAGATCGCCCAACCTTCCTTCTGAGGAGTGGCTGGTGGGTTTGAACCGCCAGCCTTCTGGTCAGCAGTCAAGTGCCTTAGGCACTACGCCACCAGAGCTCCCATGACCCTCCATAAGGACCTGCTACTGGTATGGTTGCGAGCCATGGGGGCCATTCCGACTCCTAGCCATGCTACGGGACACAGAGCACAACTGCCACCATAGGGTTTTCTAAGCTGCAATCTTTATGGAAGTAAACAGCCACATCTGTCTCCCACGGAGCAGCTGGTGGGTTGGAACTACCCATGTGTCCCTTGGCAACGGAACGCTTACCGCTGCAGCACTTGGAGCACTGAGTACTACGGCCTGATTTCTTGGGCTGCCTCTGCAGCCCTGGCTTGGCCCTACAGACGCTGTCTCACCCTCCTGCCTCTTCCCGGCTGCTGCGGTGCCCCCGCGTGGTTTCCTCCCGGGGCCAGTCTGCACCGCGCGCCCCCTGCCGGCTGCTGGCAGCGGAGGAGGGGGGTGGGGGCCGTGGTCTTACTCCTCGCTCCGCAGCTCACGGTGCAGCCGCTCGCGGTCCCTGAAGCAGCCCAGCGACGCCATGCTCTCCAGGACGTCGGGGTCCAGCTCTCCGTTGGATGGGAGACTCCGCATGGCCACCCGGCGGCCCGGGGCCGGCTCCAGGCAGGGGTCCGGCTCGTGTTTCCCGCCCCTAGGCAGGGGGAGACGCATCAAAGGGGCCCAGGCACCGAGGACTTGAGTCCGGGTCTTCACCGACACCCAGGCGTCCCGCACCCCCGCCAGGAGTCTGCACCCCAGCCCCGCCTCCCTCCAACCAAGGACTCCTGACCCCCGCCCCTCCCCCAGCACCCCGAATCCTGAGTCCCGAGCCCTTCCCGGAACCGGAACCTCGGCATCCCCCCACTTCTACTTTGGGGCACTCGATATTCGGGTCCCCACCCGTCCTCCCCAGGGCCCCAGCTGTCCAGTTTCCCCACACTCACAGGTACCAGGGATGTTTCTGAATTTGCTCCAACTGTGAAGGGGGTGGGTGGTGGAGAAGCAGAGTGAGGTGGTGTGCACACAGCAGGCAAAGCTGAACGGGGTGGGGTTAATGGGGGGGCTGGGGGGGCCCTAACCGCGCCCCCCGCCAGGTTCTGGATGGCGTATCGTGTCTCCCCCTAGTGGCGGCTTAGCACATCGCTCTGCACACGCGGTCCCAGCACTCTGGACCAGAAGCAAAGGCAGGGTGCCATATACAGCTTAGCGCACGCGTGCACCGCCCCCCGGAAGAGCCGCCCCTTGCACGCGCCTTCCCTCTGCCCGGGGCTCCCGGCCCACGGTTCTGACGCCTCTGGCCTCGGTTCGCGGTGGTGGGTTTTGCGAGCTGCTGGGTTGCGGCTCAGCCAGCGGCCCCCATCTTTACCCCTCACCCCAGGGACTGACAGGCAGGTCTTAGGAAGCCACGTCCCGACTCCCCTGCGGGTCCCGGCCCCCCATCCGGTCTCCGCGTCTCCCCTCACTCACACTGAGCCTCTTCTCCGGCTCCACCTCGATCATGCCCCTCAGGAGGCTCTGACAGTCCGGGGGGATGAAGTGGGGCATGTGGAAAACACCCCGTTTCACCTTCTCCAGCAGCTGACGGAGGTTGTCGTCGTCAAAAGGCAAAGCCCCCTGGACAGGGAAGAACCGGGACCCCTAACCCGACTGGGCAGGCGCGAGGCCTCGCTTCGGACGCACCCACGCCCTCCTCAGCACCGAGGAGCTCGGTGGCGCGGTGGTTCCACACTCAGCAGCCGACCAAAAGGTCGCGCGTTCGAAGCCACCCAGCCGCTCTGGGAGGACGAAAACAGACCTCGTCTAGGAGAGTGTGCTGTAGGTGTGGCCCAGTCCGCTCTAACTCCGTGCACAACGGCACGGCAAGCTGCCCGGTCCCGTGCCGTCGCAGGATGGCTGCCATGTCTGAACGGTTAGCAGCCCCTGGGTCACACGCTAGGAAGCCCAGTGGAACACCTCGCCCCTCATACGGGGTCCCTGCGAGTTGGAACGCCTTGGAGGCACCCGACGGCGACCCACACTGCTGCACAGAAGGGGACAGTTGGCACGCCCGCACTGCAGACGGGAAACCGAGGCACCGAGGGCTTCAGCACAGCGCCGAGCTCCTAAGTGGCAGTCTAGTGCCAGCACACAGGAGGCCCTGGGCAGAGGTGGCTAAACGCGTGACCACGAGGTAGAACGCCCACCCCGAGGCACCGAGGAAGAAAGGGCGCTGGCCTGCTTCCGAAAGGCTGTAAAATGCTAGGGAGCAGAGTTTGATTCTGGAAGACGTGGGGCTGCATGAGTCAGAATCAACTTGTTGGCCACTCGCAACGAAACAGCAGTGCCGGTGCAGGAGAAGTGGGGGGTCGCCCGTGGGTGGTGGTAGTTTATTAACAGGTTTGCCCCAGAGGACTCTGGGAAGGGCAATAATGGCCTGTTTCTTCACAAAGGGTGGGGTCCCAGTGCAGGAAAGAGGGGTGAGCCAATTCCGACTCAGTGACCCAAGGGACAGAGTAGAACTGCCCATAAGGTTTCCGAGGCCTCAGTGTTTGTGGAAGCAGACCAGCCGGGAGGTTCCAACCACTGACCTTTGGCTGAGCGCTTACCACTGTCCCACCACATACAGTGCCCAGCACATTAAGAAAAAAAGATGCCATGGAGTTGATTTTGACTCAAGGCGAGGCCTTGTGTGTCAGAGCACAGCTGCGTTTCGAAAGGTTCTCAATGGAATGCCAGGCCTTTCCCCCGAGGCACCCCTGGGTGGACTCGAACCTCCATCCTTTTCAGTTAGTAGCCAAGCACCTGACCCTCTGCACCGCCCGAAGACTCCACCTAGCACATCCAACTACCCACTATCGAGCTGATTCTGACCCACAGCGCCCCTAGAGGACAGAGTGGAACTGCCCACAGGGTCTCCAAGGCTGTCAATCTTCAGGGAAGCAAAGCCCAAACCACACCCACTGCGTGGAGTCCATTCTGACCCACAGCGCCCCTAGAGGACAGAGTGGAACTGCCCACAGGGTCTC
>NW_006922313.1:266642-280122 GCF_000298275.1 Orycteropus afer afer | reverse complement strand
ACTGCGTGGAGTCCATTCTGACCCACAGCGCCCCTAGAGGACAGAGTGGAACTGCACCACAGGGTCTCCAAGGCTGTCAATCTTTACAGAAGCAGACTGCGTCATCTGTCTCCCGCGGGTGAGTTTGAACAACCAGCCTTTCAGTTGGCAGCCCCAAGCCTTAACCACAGCACCACCAGAACTCCTTACCTACCACAGAAGCCAAACCAAACCAAACTCGATTCATAGCGACCCCTCCTTGGGTTTCCGAGGCAGTATCACTACAGAAGCAGATTGGCCAGTCTTCCTTCCGAGGAGTGGCTGGTGGGTTTGAACCGCCAGCCTTCTGGTTAGCAATGTAATGCTTCAGGCACTGCGTCACGTTAGGCACTGCGCCACCAGAGCCCCTCACCCAGCACACAGTAAGGACTGTGTACATCTTGGCTGTTGTCACTCAGAAATTCAACGCACCCTGCCATATGCTAGGCTCTGTTGTAGCCATTAGGGATGGAGCTATAACCAAACCACACCCCTGCCCCAGGGGAACTTCCCCTCTTCCCAGTCTCACCTTGGTTTCTTCCCTCCCTCCCCTCCTGCAGCCCCCTCCTGGGTCCCTTCTGGGATAATTTCAAAGGGGAGCGTTAAGCCACGCCCCATCCAGCCTGGGGTGTGGGTGTGTGTGTGTGTGTGTGTGTGTGTGAGAGAGAGAGAGGGAGAGAGGGAGAGAGAGTGCGCGTGTGCCCTGGCACACCCCCTGCTGGCTGCCTGGGGTGCTGCGGCAGCTCAGCCACGTGGGCACTGGCAGGACAGGGTGGGACGGTCAATGAACATGCAACACTTGTTTCTGTGTTGCCTTGTGACCTAGGAGACACCCCGTGTTACAGAGTAGAACTCCGCCGGGTGTTCTTGGCTGTAATCTTCATGGCGGTGCAGCTCTGGTGGCGTAGTGCCTAAGGCACTTGACTGCTAACCAGAAGGCTGGCGGTTCAAACCCACCAGCCACTCCTCAGAAGGAAGATGGGGCAATCTATTTTCATAGTGATACCGCCTCAGAAACCTAAGGAGGGGTCTCTATGAGTCGGGGTCAACTCGACGGCACATAACAACAACAACAACAACAGTGGTTAAAGCTCTCAGCTACTAACAAAGGTCACCTGGCAGCCATGGTGCAGGCAAAGGATGGGACAGCCTGCTTCCAGAAGGACTGACAGCCTGGGAAACCCTATGGGGCAGTTCCACTGTTGAAGGGTTGCTATGAGTCGGCATGGACTCACGGCAGCAGGTTTGTTGTTTGCTTTCATCTTAAGCAGGCCTGTTTCTTCTGGAATACCGCGGGGCAGGACTGAACCCCAACCTCCTGGTTACCAGCCAAGTGCAAGCAGTTTGTGCCACGTGTTACGTGGAATGACTAGCGTCTGCGCTGCAGTGGATGGGTGAGCCATCAACGGGGATGCAGGTCACACTCATTATTTGCGAAGTCTGGTATCTGTCGATTCCCCGCCCACTGAAACAGAGCCGCAACAGCAACCAATAGGGCGGGCGGTTCTGGGCCCTTCGTGGATAGAGGCGGCACAGAGACAGTCAGGCGCCCGACGTGCGCCTCCCGTGCGGCTGACAAGGCCACACTCCACCTTCCTGCCTCAGCCGCAGTCTGCAAACCAGTGTCCCTCAGTGGTCTGCTTGTTGCCACGTGTTGGGGGCCTTTCCCCCATTTCGTGGTTTCTGTTGGTAACGTCCCTGTGGAAAGTGGCCCGAGGCTGCAGTGCCGGCTAGCGTTCTTAAGCGCAAGCAGGGTGTGATGTGTCTCACAGAGAAATTCGTGCGTCAGGCAGGCTTTGCTCCGGCGTGAGTTAGTGCCGCCAGCTCTGAGTCAACGTCAGAGGAGCAACCGCAGATCTAAGGTGCAACTGTCCCGAGCGAAAAGACTCAAAGGCCCTAGGGGACAGTCACCCAAAGGAGGGACAGACAGGCCCAGCGCGCACCGTCCCGAGACCAGAACTAGATGGTGCCCGGCTACCAGTGCTGACCTCGGAAAGGGCTCCCAGTGGGAGGTCCTGGATAGAGTGCAGGGAAATTGGGAAGACAACTCAAAATCATAAAAAAGACCAGGCTGATAGAGACTGGTGGGACCCCTAGACTATGGCCCTTAGACACCCCTCGTGCCTGGAACTGAGCTCACCTGCGTGACTCAACCTGCAGCCAAGCCACAGACAGCCCCGTGAAGCGAACAATAGCAGCAGGAAAGCATCCACGCCTTACAACCAGCCCCCCACGAGACCCGAAGGGCAGCGCGCACCCAGGAGAGCGCTTAGAAGGCAGGGAGGACAGGGAAGGAGGGATGGAAACGGAAAACGCAGGGAGGACGCGGGAAGACAGCCGTCGCGTGGTGGGACTGCAATCAATGAAAAACACAAGAGCCTATGAACTGCTGAATGGAAAATGTCTGCTGTGTAAACTCCCACCCAAATCACAATCACAACAAAAAAGCAACGATATGTATGAAATAAGCTGCCTTTAAACAGAAACACATGTAAACAAGGGTGTGTACTGGTCGGCTGATAACAAGGTTGTGACCAGAGGCTTGCAGGGACATAACCAGGTATTTCCCTGAGAGGCAGCTCAGCATTGAGGGCAACTTACAGACCACAAGCACCGAGGAACAGGAACAACTCTACCACAGGAGGCGGGTGGGGAAGTAACGGCAAACAGCAGGAGGCAGACGGACTGGGGGTGGGGTAACACTCGGCCGCTAAGCACAAGTCTGCCCAGAGGCCCTTCAGAAGGCTGGCCCGGCCGCCTCCAGAGCCCGGAGCAGTGCCTGGGGCCGCCGGCAGTACGACTGACTAGACAGCCAGTGCATTCCTCCCGGGGGAGGTTTGTCGGCCACCGCGTTCCTCCTGGAGGAGGTTCTGGGTCAGAGGCCCCCCGGGTGCCAACAGTTAGGTGCCCAGCTGCTCACTGGAAGGCCGGGAGCCTGGAAACCTCCCCGAGGCGCCTCAGAAGAGGGCTGGTGACGTCCTTGCAGAAAATCCGCCACGGAGAACCCTACTGAGGGAAGTTCTTCAGTGACACGCGGATGCCATGGTCGGAGCCGACCACTGGTGGATGGTGATAATCCCCCCAGCGCAGCGACCCCCGGGACGGGACGGGCGGGCTCCTTACCACAAGCAGGGCAAACAGGATGACCCCACAGCTCCACATGTCCGCTCGCCGACCGTCATACTTCTCCCCCTGCAGGGAGAAGGACCCGTCACGGCGCCCACGTCTCCCTCGGCTCGCCACCCTCTCCCCGCCACCTGCCCTCACTCACCTTAATCACCTCCGGACACGCGTAATGGGGGGACCTGGGGGCGAGAGGTGGCGTGAGCCTCCCGCGGCTTGCGAGCCCTCCCGGGGACTTGGGGCCCCACTCACCCGCAGCTGGTCTCCAGCAGGCTGTCGCCCACCTGCAGGGAGGCCATACCGAAGTCGGCGATGCGGATGTTGTTCTTCTCGTCCAAAAGCAGGTTCTCGGGCTTCAGGTCTCTGTGGCTGAGACGGGGCTGGGGCTCAGCTCTCCACCGCCCCCACGAGGCCCAAGCCCCACTCACTCCCTCTCAGAGCACGACCCTCGCGGAAACGATTTGGTTTGCTTTCCTTGTGGTGCAGACATACATCAGAACACTTGTAGCTACGTGAGCTAACGGGGAGGAGCGACTTGGAATAGGAGGCTGAGGGTGGCTGTGAGCACGAGAAACTGAATCGGTGTCACTGTGGGGGGAATCCGTCGAGTCTGAGTAATCTGTCAAACACATTCTCTACAACACAAAAATGCACCAGCGGCGGTTCCCACGCACACGACCCCACGACATCAGGGTGCTCTGCACGCTGCATAACACCGGCCCCGGTCTGATCCTTCTCGGTTCACTGTGCGTCCTGGGAAGCCAGTGCCCCCTCCCCTCCCATGCCTGTCACCGCTCAGGTCGCTGCACGTTTGCTCATCACATACGGTCACGTCACACAGATTCTGCCCTTGTTCGACGGACTCATCTCACACCGCGTGATGTTTCCCAAGGTTCCCCGTGGCACTGGGACTGCCCCGGTGGCACAAACAGTTAAACGCTGAGCTGCCAGCTGAAAGGTCAGGGGTTCACACACACCCAGGTGCTCCATGGAAGAAAGACCAGGCAGTCTGCTCCGACAAGGATTTGCTGTTGTTCCTCAGTGCCGTCGACTCGGCCCCGGCTCATAGCGACCCCGTGTACGTGAGACTGGAACCCTGCCCCGTCCTGCGCCAGCCTCAAAATCCTTGTTAGGCTTGAGCCGATGCTCGCGACCACGGTGTCAGTCCTTGTCATCGAGGGTCTCCTCTTCCTCTGACCCTTTGCTCAACCAAGCACGACGTCCTTCTCCGGGCACTGGTCCCTTCTGATAAGGTGTCCACGGTACGTGAGAGGAAGGCTGGGCACCCTTGCTTCTAAGGGGCATCGTGGCTGGACTTCCTCCGGGACAGATTTGTTCGTTCTTCTGGGCGTCTGTGGTTTATTCAAGACTCCTCACCGACACCTCCAGAGGGCGAGATGTGCCGACAGAAACAGGCGCTGAAGGGTCCGATTTGCACCGTGATCGGGCATCGCGGCTAGCTGCCGTCCAGTCGCTTTGCCCTCGCGACACCGCCGGGTGCGGAGCAGCACTGCTCTGTGGGTTTTCCGGGCTGTGGTGCCCGTGCGGGCAGCTGGTTTATGCCGCTTGCCGGTCTTTCCTCTGTGGCTCAACTGGGCGGATTCGAACCTCTGACTTTACAGCTGGTCGTCAGCACTTAACCGTTTGCACCACCCAGAACTACGTGAAAAAGCTACGTATTCAGTACTATTTTTAGGGACTAAAGCCATTCAATGAGAAGGACATAAGTTTTTCATAGGAACGTCTGTCTGCAAAAAATATGAACTCCAATCCTTACCTCAAATTATGTACAAAAAACAAACTTGAAATGGATCACAGACCTAACCATAAGCGCTGAAAGTATGAAAAACCAAAAGCAAACCCACTGCCATCAATCTGACTCATAGTGACCCTCTAGGGCAAAGTCAAACTTCTCCTTTTGGGTTTCCTAGGCTGTAATCCTTATAGTGGGAGCTCTGGTAGCGTATTGCCTAAGGCACTTGACTGCTAACCAGAAGGCTGACGGTTCAAACTCACCAGCCACTCCTCTGAAGGAATATGGGGCAATCTACTTCCGTAGTGATACTGCCTCAGAAACTCAAGGAGGGGTTGCTATGAGTCGGGTCCGACTCGAGGGCACATAACAATAACAATCCTTACAGTACACAGTCAGGGAACTGCCAGAAATTCAGGCAGGATTCAGAAGAGGACAAGGAATGAGGGATATCATAGCTACTGTCAGATGGACCTTGGCTGAAAGAAAATACCACCCAGATGTTTCCCTGTGTTTCACTGACTCTGCAGAGGTGTTCAACTGTGTGGACCATAACAGACTGTGGATAGCATTGAGAAGAATGGGAATTCCAGAGCACTTAACTGTGCTCATGAGGGACCCGGATGGAGGCTGTCGTTTGAATGGAACAAGGGGACACTGCATGGTTTAAAATCAGGAGGGAGTGTGTCAGGGTTGTATCCTTTCATCATACTTATTCAATCAGTGTGCCAAGCAAATAATCTGAGAAGCTGGACCATATGAAGAAGACTGTAGCATCAGAATTGGAGGAAGACTCATTAACAACCTGTGACACGTAGACGACACAATGTCGTTTATTGAAAGTGAAGATGACTGGAAGCATTTCCTGATGAAGATTAAAGACTACGATCTGCAGTACGGATTACACCTCAACTCAAAGCAAACAAAAATCCTCGCAACCAGTAAGCAACATCACAATAAATCGAAAAAAAACAAAGTTCTCAAGGATTTCATTTTACTTGGATCCACAATCAACACCCATGGAAGCAGCAGTCAAGAAATCAGAGATTGCCATGGGGAAATCTGCCAAGAAAAGACCTCTGTACAGTGTTAAAGAGCAAAGACGTCACTGTGAGGACTCGGGTGCCCGACCCAAGCCATGGTACTGTCAGTCGCTTCACGTGCGTGTGAAAGCTGGGCGAGGAATAAAGAAGACGGAAGAAGAATTGATGCATTGAATTACGATGCTGGAAAAGGATACTGGATGTACCAGCGACCAACAGAAAATGAACCAGTCTGTCGTGGAGGAAGTACAGCCAGAATGTTCCTTAGAAGCAAGGATGTGAGACTTGGTCCCCCGCACTTTGTACATTTTAACAGGAGTGACCAGCCCCTGGAGAGTAAGACAAGAAAGATCTTTATGGAAGCAGCTGCCACATCTTTCCACCAGCTCGTGGCTGGTGAGTCTGCACCACCAACTTTTCAGTTTGTTGTTGAGCGTTTAACCACTGTGCCACCAGGGCTATGTGGAAAGTATCAACTTCTAAAACAAAACACAAAGGAAAATCTTAGTGAGCTTGGGTTGGGGAAAGAGTGCTTAAAGGGGACTGAAAAGGCATGAATTATAAAAGAAAAACAAGAATGAACACACGGGAATTAATCCACATCACAAACTTGGTTTTCACAAGACAAGGCTGTGAACTGTCACTGGCAAACCAAGCATTCATAATGGCTCACTCCTAGAACAGAGGAGGGCTCTCAGAATTTAATAATAAAAAGACAAATGACTCAATGAAAAACGGGCAAAGGTATATGACCTTGAGACGAGAAAAACTAGATGGTGCCCGGCTACCGCTGTCAACCCCTCAGAGAGGGATCGGTGCAGGAGACTCTGGATCGAGTGGGAGAACGATGTAGAACAAAACTCAAAATCAAACAAAGGACGAGCTTTGCTGGTGTGCTAGAGCCTGGTGGGACCCCTGAGACTATGGCCCCTAGTTGCCCGTCAGGTCTGGAACTGAACTCGCTCCTGTGGCCTCCAGCCAAACAGCAGACAGGCACACGGGGTGAACGTTTACATCAGGTAGATAAACAGCGTTTGCACAGGGAGACAGCTCTGGGGGTGGGAGTGCCTGGGAGGGAAAGACAAGGGAGAGGTGGCTGCAGGGAGGAAGTGGGAAGAGAGCTGTTACTCTGTGGGGAGTTGCGGTCAACGTCATGAGACCAAACGTGCATGAGCTGCTGTATGGAAATGAATTCGCTCTGTAAACTTTCACCTAAATCACAATAACAATTTTTTTTAAAAATGAGCAAAGGATCCAGCTATTTCTCCAAAGAAGGTACACAAATGGCCAATAAGTACAAGAAAAGATGCTCAAAGTCGTTGGTCAGTAAGGATTTGCAACTCAAGATCACAGGAAACACCATTTCACAAGTGTTAGTGGCTCGAGAAGGAGCCCTGGTGGTGCAGTGCTTGGGCACCCAGCAGGTAACTGAAGGGCTGGCAGTGCCCACTCACCAGGGCTCAGCAGCACTGGGCTTCCATGAACATTACAGCCCTGGAGACCCTGTGGGCAGTTCCACTCTGTCCTCTAGGGGCGCTGTGAGTCGGAATGGACTCCGGGGCAGTGGGTTTGCTTTGGGCTTTGCTTCTGTGAAGACTGACAGCCTTGGAGACCCTGTGGGCAGTTCCACTCTGTCCTCTAGGGGCGCTGTGGGTCAGAATGGACTCCAGGCAGTGGGTGTGGTTTGGGCTTTGCTTCTGTGAAGACTGACAGCCTTGGAGACCCTGTGGGCAGTTCCACTCTGTCCTCTAGGGGCGCCGTGGGTCGGAATTGCCTGGCCAATTGTGCTCTGGGATCATCTGAAGGTACTCAGAGGTGCCTCAGAGGAAAGTCCTGGTGACCGACCCCTCCCAGATCACAGCTCTACCAGACGCACATGGGTCGGCAGAGTCAGAACTCACTGAACAGCAAGGAAGTTGGGCTTAGTTTTGTTGTTTATGATGAAAACCAAAACCCAAACTCACTGCCGTGGAATTGGACCCGACTCAAAGTGACCCTTCTTTGGGTTTCTGAAGTGGTATCACCATGGAAGCAGATTACCCCATCTTCCTTCCAAGGAGTGGCTGGTGGGTTTGAACCATTGGCCTTCTGGTTAGCAGTCAAATGAAACAGCCAGATAATAACAGGTTTTGGTGAGCATGGGGGTGGGGACTCTCATACACTACTGGTGGGAATGTAAAATGGTGCAGCTGCTGTGGAAAACAGGTCTTGAAAGATTAAATGCAGAGCTATCATACAGTAAGGTTTGCAGTGGCCAATTTTTTCAGTAGTTGTTGGCCTGTGTTTTCCAGTCTGTGTTAGTCTGCAGGCTGCACCGAAACCTGTCCTCCATAGGTGACCCTGCTGGTACTTGAAATACCTGTGACATAGCCTCCAGCCTCACAGCAATGCAAAAACCTCCACAGGACAAACTGAGAGACGGGTAGTGGGCAATGCTTCGTTCTGTTGTAGGTAGAGTTGCTATGAGTCAGAGACAACACCTAACACCACCAGCTCACAACAAACAACAACCTACTGCCATCAAGTCTACTCACAGCGCCCCTAGAGGACAGAGTGGAACTGTCACAGAAGCAGATTGCTAGGTCTTTCTCTTGTGGAGGCACTGGGTGGGTTCGAACCACCAACCCTTTGGTTAGCAGCCCAGGATTTAACTGTCGAGCCAGCTGGGCTCCTAAATCTTATGCTGTGAGCTACTTCTCAATTTAAAAAAATAGTTAAGCGTTGGTTTGGGGCTGCCACGTCCCCCGGTCAGCCATGTCCCCCGGCCCTGCCCTCTGGGCAGGCCTCAGCCGCCCCTCGTCAGGCCGCCCCTCACCAGATGGAGTAGCTGTGGCAGAAGTCCAGCGCCGACACGATCTGCCGGAAGAACTTCCGGGCCTCCTTGGGCGTCAGTCTCCCCTTCTTCACCAGGTAGTCAAACAGCTCACCTCCAGAGACGTGCTCCAGGACCAGATACCTGGGGGATGGAGACGGCTCAGGGCTGCAAGGGGCCGTACGGGGGGGCCAAAGGCCTCCGCTCCCACTTCCCCCAGCCCCACCCCAGCCCAACACCTCAACTCTCACCGCCTGCTGGGCCCTAGAACGCCAGGTCCCATCAGGCCCTGGGAGGAAGGTTCTCCCAGGTCCACATCAGGACTCATGGCTCTGACGCCTAGTTGTCCTCAGGGGACGAGGTGACTTCAAGAGCAGCTGGAGTCAGAGACCCCAGTTCTCACAGGTCTGTGTCCCACTGGCCTCTGGCAAGCCCAGCCTGTCATTCCCATCAGCTTCTGGGCTGAGGAGAGTGGAGTTCTCATCCCTTCTTGGGCAGTGACATTTGCCAAACCAGGTGCCATCAAGTCAATTCCAACTCACAGTGACCCCACTGTGTGTCAGAGCCGATCTACGACTTCAATGGTGTGACCTTCAGCAGCAGATAACCAAGGCTTTCTTCTGAGGCCCCTTTGCGTAGACTTGACCCTCCCACCTTCTGGTTAGCAACTGAACAGTAACTACTCAAGCCCAAACCCACTACCATCGAGTTGATTCTGACTCACGATCACCCCCATTGGGTTTCCAAGGAGGTAAACCTTTACGAAAGTAGATTGCCCCATCTTTCTTCTGTGGAGTGGCTGATGGGTTTGAACCACCAACTTTCTGGCTAGCAGTGTAATGCCATAGGCACTGTGCCACCAGAGCTCACCGAACATGACTTAGGGACTGATATTTGCAGTGTGTGCCCACTCAAGGGTCAATTTCTGTGAGGAAAAGACTACAACTCCCATAATCCCCTGGAAGTAAAGCCTCCAATTCCCTTCAGCTTCTGGGAAGCCAAAATCAATTCCTTTCAGGCCCTGGGCAGCCATGACAACTTCTGGGGTTTAACACTTTGACTCCTATTTTTCCTCAAGGGATAAGGAAAGTGCATTAGCACCTGAGGTCAGAAACCTCAATTTTCATAAGCTGCTCCCATAAGAGGAGTCCCTGGTTAGTTCCTGGCTGCTAACTGCAAGTTTGGAGGTTTGAGTCCAACCAGAGGTGCCTGAAGAGAAAGGCCTGGTGACCTACATCTGAAAGGTCATGGACATTGAAAACTCTATGGAGCACAGTTCTGTTGTACAAACATGGTGTCACCATGAACACAAATCAACTTGATGGCAACTGGTTAACTGTAACTAGTCCCATTAGCCCTTGGAAAGCCAAACTTCAAATTTCCATAAGGCTCTGGGATGAAGAAACTCAAATTGTCATAAATTCTCAGACAATAGCAATTACGGTGTGCACCAAGCTAAGTCAACATCTGGGAGGTGAAAACTACAACTCCCATCAGTCCCTGGGAGATTAAAAAAAAACAAAACTAACTCCCATCAGCCTCTGGGAGAATTTAAACTCCCAGTCCCCTAAAGGATGGTGACAATGGTGGTACAACATGAAAAATTGAAACAATGTCACTGAATCGCAACTGTAGATGTTACTGTACTAGCCAGTGTCTTGGTGTGCGTTATCTCCCCACAACAAAACAGAACAAAAACTGACAACACCCAGCAGCCTCTGGGACAAAAAGCTCCCAGTTCCCATCAGTCACCTGCATCCGCAAGACTCCAAATCCCATCAGGTAGCAGGAAGTCTTAACTCCCATCAGCCCCCGAGACACCAAAGCTCAATTTCTATGAGTTTCTGGTAGGCTGAGATCTCAATTCCCATCCAGCCATAGAAGGAAATTCTCTATGAAGCACAGACTTCAGCGAGCCGTCCCATGAACAGTAGGGCGGGAGTGAAATTTGGGAGACAAGGTGGGGAAGCCTGAGAACTACATTTCCCATCAGTACCTGGGGCTACTTCCTGCCTGTGGAATCCACAGAGCATCTGATGGGAGACGGGGTCCGTTTATCCCGGGGACTGCGTGGTGGGGGCAGTAGGGCTGACCCAGCTGTCCCTTGGGTCTCCGGAGTCCAGACAAAGGGCCATTCTCCGGAGTCTGGACAGCTGGACCCTGCCCCCATCCTTTCTGGGGGGTGACTGACTTTGAGTACTCAGAACTCTTGAAGAGACCCATTGTTGGGGTGTCCAGCTAGAGCACCCAGTCATGTTGGGGGGGTGCTTTAGCAACCAGGACACACCTGCCCTTAGCAAGCAGTGTCTGGCTGGGTGCATGTAGATTCCATGGGGCTACACGTGTCCACTGTAGTGCAGGGATGGGCTCAGTTAACCCCACAGGACGGCTCCAGTCTGGCTGCCTGCTGCTGGTGTGCACCACACCCAGGGGCTATGTAGGACCAAGGCGGAGGATGGGTGTGTACTGAGGGGGCACGGGGCACCTTCAGTGTCTCAGCCAGGACGGCCCAAGTTTCCCCAGCTCCCTCTAGACCCTGCTCCCCGCAAGGTCCTCCCCCACCAACCGGGAGCAGTGTCGGGTAGCCTGGGTGTCTATCGATACCTACAGGTACTTCTTGTTCTCATAGACATCGTGGAGCTTCAGGACGTGCGGGTGTTCAATGAGCTTTAAGATGGCGATCTCTCGCTCCACCTGGGGAAGGTGCGAGGACCCAAGAGCGGAGGTCAGCTTGACCTTGCCCCCAGCCGCCCACCCCAAAGGCCCCCCGGCCCCGCACACCTTCATCAGCACCGACTCTGACAGCTTCTCTCGGTTCACAATCTTGATGGCGACCTTCTGGCCCGTGACGCAGTGAACCCCTAGTTTCACCAGCCCTGGAAGGACGAGATTGGAAAGGTCATCCCTCGGGGCTTCAGTTCCCCCATCCCGCCCTCTCCCCTCCTCCTCTCCCGAAGGCTGTTCCCCCGACCTGAACTCCCGGAGGGACGACAAAAGCCGCCATTGAGTAAAACACAATACCTTCCCTGGCTGCTTCCAGTTCTGCCCCTTGACTCCACCCAGCGCTTGTCCCCTCCTCTAGACACCCCTTGATTCTCTGCGCCTCAAGCTGGCCTGCTCCCGTATGTTCCTGTTTCTCATCCCCTTTGTTGTTGTTAGGCGTTGTTGAGTTGTTTCTGACTCCGACACCCGGTCCGTGCCTTCCTCACAATCCGTGCCGTGCTTGGCCTCATCCTTGCAGCCGTGTCCACCCGTGTCCCTCGGGCCTTCCTCTTTTTTTGCTAACCCTCTGCTTTACCCAGCAGAGTCTCCTTCTCCAGGGACTGGCCCCTCCCGATAACATGTCCTTTAAATTCTCAAGTCCGGCTTAATGTCACCTCCATCCAACTTCTTCCCTCCTGGTGTCTTCTCCAGTTTTGTCTCCCCTGTCAGCCTGCTTCAAACTTCTCTCACTCTCGGCAAATCAGTTCCTTGGATTCCCAACCCTTCAGTCTTCTCTTTGAGAGGCTCCATGTCTCCAAACTGGTATGAGGTCATCTTTGCCCCGTCCCCAAACCATCCGACACATACTCTCAAACCCTGACCCCAGCCTCCTTCTCAGGTCTAATAGCTGGGAACGTGCAAATCTCAGGTCCTCAGCCCCCTCCTGACCCCAAGAACCACAGCCACAGGACCGCAGGCCCCTCTCCTCAGGACGCAGGACTCCAGGATCCGAGTCTCCTCCTGCCTCGGACTCCAGGCCCCCAGCCCCTTCCATCCCCAAGACTCAGGAATTCCAGCCCCCAGCACCTGCCTCCGCTCTCCACCAGGATGTGAGAGCCGTCTCCCTCCTCTTCATCCCTCAGGCCCTAACCCTCTGCTCCATATGAGACCCGAGACCCGGGGACCAACTTGGGGCGCTCAGCCTCCTCCTGGCACCCCCCCCATCCCGTAGGAAGGAGACTGCGGCCAGCAGCCCTGCTCTAAGAGCACCCGAGGGTGAGCGCGTCCCACGGGCGCCCCCAGGGCTCTTGCTTCTCACTCCCCCCTGTGCATCTGTAGTTCCCACACTTTGTCAGAACGTCCCACGATCCGGCCTCACAGCCGTCACCCCGACTCTGGGAGAGTGGGGCCCCCCAGGCCAGCGGACAGCGCTGGAGGCGTCCTCGCTCCACACCTCCGCCCCGCACTGCAGTAGTCCCACGCCTGCAGGCCGGCCACGCTCCGGCCCATGGCCCGAGGCCCCCTACCCTCCGCCCCAGTGGGGGGGGGCATTTGGGCCCCCAGCCTCTTCCCCACTGTCACCCCCAGAACTCCAGGACCCCAGGCCCTCCTCTCTCAGGCCCAGGAGTCCAGGCCCCCAGTCCTTCCTCCCTGAGACCCAGGAGTCCTGACCCCAGGTGCCACCTCCCTCAGACCCAGGAGTCCTGGCCCTCAGCCCTCCGTCCTGAGGCCCCGGCAGGCTGGACCCCGGCCCCCTGTCTAGGGCCCTCAGGGTCCGGGCGGCCGGCCGCCCCCTGCCTCCGCCCCATCCCCCAGCGCCGCCCCAGGTGCCCCCGCCGCCGGCCTCACCTGTCTGCCCTTTGCCCAGCGTCTTCTCCAGCCGATAGGGGCCCACGTACTGGGCGTGCTGGGGTGGGTGCGGGTGCGGGTGGGGGAGGTGGTATGCGGGGGAGCCCCCGCCCCCCTCCTTGGCCCCAGACGACATGGTGCCCTTGGGCCCGGCCCGACCGGCCCCCCGGCCGCCCCCCC
>NW_006922313.1:252648-266144 GCF_000298275.1 Orycteropus afer afer | reverse complement strand
GGGGGGGCGGGCCTCGGAGCGGCGCGACGGGCGGGGGAGGAGGCCGAGAGGGACCCGGGCGGAGCGGGGACGCGGGACCAGGCCCGAGGAAGGATGGAGACACGCGGGGCCCGCAGGACAGCCACGGAGCGGAGCAGACTGGCCTGGGGAGATGGACACACAGAGCAGGAGACGGGCTCGGCCAAGAGAGCCCAGTGGGCAGAGACCCAGGCAGAGGTGGGCCCAGAAGGAGGGAAGGAGCCGCAGAGGAAAAGAGAGGCAGACAGAGAGGGGGAGACTGAGAGGGGGTAGAGAGAGAGAGACAGAGACAGAGAGAGAGGGGAGGGGGAGGGGAGAGAGACAGAGGAAGAGACAGGGAGAGACAGAGAGAGAGAGAGACAGGAGAGACACAGAGAGAGGGAGAAAAACAGAGACAGAGAGAGGGAGAGACAGAGACTGAGAGAGACAGACAGGGAGAGAGACAGAGAGAGAGGGGAGAGGGAGGGGAGAGAGACAGACAGAGAGACAGAGGAAGAGACAGGGAGAGACAGAGACGGAGAGAGACAGACAGAGGGAGAGAGACAGAGAGAGGGAGAGACAGGGGAGAGAGGGAGAGACAGAGACAGAAAGAGAGGGAGGGAGAGACGGGGGGGAGAGAGAGAGAGGGATGGAGAGACAGACACAGAGAGGGAGAAACAGAGAGAGACAGATGGAGAGAGAGATGTGAGAACAAACAGACCCAGAGATAGGTGAGACCTAGAAAAAAGAAAGCAGGGGAGACAGGATCAGAGACAGAGAGAGACAGAGACGGGAGAGATAGAGAAGACAGAAAGGGGAGAAGAAAAAGACAAAGCAGGCCAGGGAGATGGGGACAGGAGAGACGGAGAAGCCGGGTACACAGAGGGGCACACTGGTACCCTACTGAACGTTTCAATTAATTAGCCAACGGAGGAAGCCTCATCAAAGTGGGGCAAGTGTGGAACAGATTTCCGAGTGATTACAGAATCCAGACTTACTGGACCTGTTAAGATTGGAAGGACCTCTGAAACCAGCGCTCAGAAAATCTTCGTACCATGAGCCCAAAGCATCCTGATGTCATCTCTAAACACTGTTTAACTAAACTCGACCAGAATGGTCATCTTGAGCCCTGGGCCCTTAAAGCATCTTCTGTGAGATCAACCTGCCAACAGTAACGCTACAGCCCAGGTGGGACGTTCACGGGGGAGTTCATGGAAATCGGTAGTGGTGAAAGCCACGGGCACAGACTGCGAGGATGGTGACAACACGCGGAATGGAACCAACGTCACTGAACCGTCCACGGAGAAACTGGTGCATGGGTGTCTGCCCTGCTGTGCATGTTTTCAACAAAATAAAAAAATAAAATAAAGAGGTGCTGCCACGGGGGTTCTGCAAAAGGACCAGGGTAGATACGAACAGATGGAAGGATGGGGAGAAGGGGGCAGGAAAAGAGTGAGAAAATTCAAGCAGAGACAGAGAGGGCAACGGGATTTGGGAAATGGCTGAGCCAGGATTCATCTTGTTTCCCCAGACCCTCCAAGTCCCCCACCTGGGTCTCCATGGGCATGGTTCCCCCACCACCATCAGGGCCACAGCGCCACCCACTACCCAGGCACTACCCTTGGAGATCATCTCGATTTCCGTACCTCCATTCAAAGTTCTCAGTGCCCCCAAGAAACTTCCGGGATCCTCTGAGGGCCTCCGGTATTGTGCAGATTCTTATATATTCCTAGTCTTCCTTCCGCAGAGTGGCTGGTGGGTTTGAACCACCAACCTTCTGGTTAGCAGTCAGATGCCATAGGCACTGCAGCACCAGAGCTCCTACATGTCCCCTGGATCCACCAAGGTTCTGGGGGGTGCAAATGGTTTTCTCTTGGCTACTTATGAAAACGTTGACGGTTTGAACCTACTCAGCGGGGCCATGAAAGAAAAGAGGGGCCGTCTGCTGCCCTAAAGGTGACAGCCAAGGGAACGCTAGGGAACGAAGATGTACTTTGTAACACATGGGGGCGCCGTGAGTCAGAACTGACCGGACTGGAGTGGGTCTCCTTAAGCTGCCCCTTAGGGCCCCCCCACGGAGTCTGTGCGTCCCCGCAGGCCAGCTGCACACCTGTGCCCGGCCACGGACAGCCCAAGCCGCTGTCTGACTAGTGAGTCACCCTCCGTGTCTCCATGTGAGGGACCCAGAGGTATTGGGCAGAGGCTCTGGGTGGTTCAACCGGGTGATGTGCTTGGGCGGACACTAACCAGAGGTTGCACGTTCGAGTTCAGCAGAGGTGCTCCGGAAGACTTGGTGATGTCCTGAAAAATCACCCACCAAGAACCCTGTGAAGACAGACGGGGTCACCCTGAGGTGAATCGCCTTCACAGCAACGGATTGTTTCAACGCCTGTGCCAACTGGTATTTGAAAAAACAAAACAAAACAGTACTTGCCCGTCCCGGGCTTTACAACAAAACAAAACAAAGAACAGTTGCCACGTGGCATATGCCCGTGTACACACACACACACACACACACACACACGGTACAGAGGTGTGGTAGGTAGGGCCCCCAAGATGCCCACATCTTAATCCCCAGAACCTGTGAATGTTACCTTACAAGGCAAAAGGGAGTTGACAGACGTCATCAAGGAGTTTGAAATCAGAAGATTATCCAGGTGGCCCAAAGTAACCACCAAACCCAAAGCAAACCCGCTGCCGACAAGTTGATTCAGACTTATAGCGACTCCATGTCGGACACAGCAGAAAGGCCCCACAGGGTTGCCAGGGGTGCGTATCTTTACAGAAGTAGACTGCCTTATCTTTCTCCTGCGGAGCAGCTGGTGAGTTCGAACCCTCCACCTTTTGTCAGCAGCCAGTGCTTTAACCACTATGCTATCCAAGCTCCTTCTTGGAAACCCTGTGAGGCAGTTCTATTCTGTCCTCTAGGGGCGCTGTGAGTCCGAATCAACTGGATTTCACTCAACAAGCTTGTGTTCATTTCTTCCAGCACCTGGGAACCAAATATGGACGGGGTACTCTTCCTCCACCCAGGCACCCGCCCGACAAGAATTTTCCATGGGGCCCCTCCACCTGCCTGCACACCCATCCCTGGCACATGGCACCCTAACGCCAGTACATTTGTGAGGTCAGACCCACCGTTGTTGAGCTCAGCCTTTGGCTAAAGGACCCAGCCTTCCTTTCCAGAACCAGAACTGGACTTCTCTGCTCAGCCCTGAGCAGACCCCTCCACAGTCCAGGGCCCCCAGCACAGACCTGAGTCCAAAGTTTGCTGCATAGAAACCCATTACTCACTGCGTTCAAGTCAGATCCTACTCATAGCGACCCCTCCCTGGGTTTCTGAGGCACTATCACTACTGGTAGCACAATGGCTAAGGCATTTGACTGCTAACCAGAAGGCTGGCGGTTCAAACCCACCAGCCACTCCTCGGAAGGAAGATGGGGCAATCTACTTCCGTAGTGATTTCACCTCAGAAACCCAATGAGGGGTCGCTATGAATCGGTCCGACTCGAGGGCACATAACAACAACAACAACATGACTACTGAAGTAGATTGCCCAACCTTCCTTCCAAGGACTGGCTGGTGGGTTTGAACCACCAGCCTTCTGAGGCACTACGACACCAGAACTCTGCTGCACAGAGGACCCCCCAAATGCCGGACCCAGGAAAGAATTCATGGGGGGAGAGGCTGGGTGACAAGTAGTACAGAAAGGCTGGGTGACAAGTAGTCCAGAAAGGGTGGAAAGGCAACTCCATCTGACAAATGGGGAAACTGAGGCCCAAAGAGGCAACGGCATGGGCCTAAGGCTGCAAGGGTTAGGTGTTGGGTGTGGCGCGCCAGGGGAGGATGTGAGGCCCCAGGGTACCGTGAGAAACGGGGTGCAAGGACCAGGCAGACAAATAAAACGACTTGGGAGGGGAGGCCCAAGGGTGGGGCCTAGAAAAGGTGGTTAACGGAGAGCGGCCACCGCCCCAAGCAGGAGGCGGGGCTAGGGAAGAGGCGGGGCCTATCGAAGAGAGCCCGAAAGGCCTAGAACAGGGGCGGAGCCTGAAATGGCAGCTGGGTCAGACAGTGATGAAGAGGCAGCGTTTAGAACTGTGGCGGGTGACATGGGTGTGGGCGGGGCTTACGGCAGCGCAGCAATGAGGCTTGCAAATAGGATGAGGAGGCGGTGAACGATAAGGGGCGGTGCTTAGAACAGGGCTTGACCTATTTTTTCAATGGGCGTGGCTTATGACTGGGGCGGGGCCAAGAGCGGTGACGGGACCTGGGCGGGCGGGGCTGGGGCCGAGTGCATATCCGGTCAGGTGGGAAGGGCTTAGAGCCTACGGGCCCAAAGGTAGGTGGGGGCGCCGGGCACTTCCGTGTGATACCGTGCGTATTTCCGGCCAAGATGGCGGCGCCCAGCAGAGTCAGGTGCGGGCCACTCGGTCTTTAGCCGCGGCGGCGACTTGAGGCGCTGGGAGGTGAGGTCTACCCCGCTTCAGCCCCCCAATTTGGAGATGGAGGAGGAGACTTGTTGCTAAGGAGACCAAAGAGCGGGCTTGATGCTATAGAGGCAGGGCAGTGGGGTTGCTAAGAGCTGGGAATGAAAGCGGTGGAGATAGGGCAAGGGGCTTGTTGCTAGGGAGATGGGAGGGGCTTATGGCTTTGGGCAGGGGTTTTGTTGGTATGAAGGAAGAAAAAGGGGCTATGTTCAATTGGGGTGTGGACAGAGTGGATAGGGGTCATGGGGGGCCACGGAGCACCCCCAAAACGCCACCTCCTCAGCAGACCCCCAGGAGTCGACCGGTCAGGACGCCCGAGCTGCCTCAGCGGTGACACCCCTCCCCAACACTTCGTGCCCTACCTCTTCACCTGCAGCCCATGGCGAATCAAGGCTCGGGGGGCGGCCGCCTCCCCCTGGCGCTGCCCCCCGCTTCCCAGAGTTGCTCCACGGGGGCCGGCGGCTCTTCGGCCGGGGGCTCGGGCAACAATCCTCTGCCCCCACGCAGCCTCCAAGGTCTGCTGCAGATGGCCATCACGGCGGGCTCCGAGGAGCCGGACCCCCCTCCGGAACCTATGAGCGAGGAGGTAAAGGATGGCCCCAGCGAGCTGGGGGGAGGGGGCTGGGTAGGGGTGTCTTGGAAAGTAGGGTTTGCGGGAGCCAGCAGGCGAGCTCTTCCAGGGTGACCGGCAGTGGGCCAGGTGTGAAGGCGTGGCAGGCTGTAGGTGTGTTAACTGAGGGGTTTGCAGGCTGAAGGTCGGGTCTCTTCGTAGTCAGGGGCTGGGGGACAGGCCCCAGGACTCGCGGCTGGGTTTTGGCCGGGGCACACTAGCCTGGGGGTTCAATGCAAGCTCTCTGGAGCCGGGACAGAGGTGGATTCCAGTTACCCAGCTGTGTGACCTCGGGTGCTTCATTGAGCCTTAAGTTCCTTGTTTTGCAGGAACAGTAACAGTAACAGTACTTCCTCAGGGTTTCCTAAGGTTGCAGGTTAACGAGGGGCCACGCTGTCTGTTGGCTAGGCTGGGACCCTGAAGAGAGCCGCGTGCGGTCATGAAGGGCACCCGCGGCTTGGCTTCCACTTTGGGCTCTGCCCGTTGCTGGCTGTGTGACCCTGGGGAAGTCACAGCCCCTCTGTGCCTCAGTTGATCTCCCACTCATTTAGACCCTGTGTAATAGGGGAGATCCAGTCTATAGTGTGTTGCAGGGAATAATCTTTACAGGAGCGGGCCCCCAGGTCTTTCTTGTGTGAACCGCTTTGAGGCGCAGGGGTTTGAACTGCTCACTTTTGTGCTTAGCTCGGTGCTTAACCATGGCGCCACCAGAGCTGCCCCTGAAACTTGATAGCAACGTTTATTATAGTATTTCACGAACTACGTACTGAACGCTGCGTAAAACCATTTAAATATTAAAAAGAAATCCAAACCTACTGCCTTCAGGTCAGTTCCAACTCACGGTGACCCTGTGTGACGGAACCGCCCCATAGGGTTTCCTAGTCTGTAATCTTTATAGGAGCAAATTGCCAGGTCTGTGCCCCCACGGAGCTGCGGGGTGGGTTCAAACCGCTGACCTTTGGGTCCTCAGCTGACTGCTTACCGCTGAGCCACCAGGGCTCTTGAGTCGGAAGGGGCTGTGGCCCAAGACAACGGCCGTCACCGTGTTGCGCACGACACATTTTGCTTATTTTGTTTGTCGTCTGCTCCTTCACCGGAGAGGGCGCCCCGAGGTGCTGCCTCCCACAGGTCTCAGGGCTGCGTCCCTGGAGTCTAGAAGGACCTGGCCAGTCCTGGACCCTCAGGAGGTGTCTGTTGATGAAGGAACTGTCGGCTCTCAGGTGTTAGCGCTGATGACTGACTGTCATCCATTCATTCATTCATTCACTCACTCCCGGTCCTTCCCCCCCCACCCGGGCCCTCAGAGGCGGCAGTGGCTGCAGGAAGCCATGTCGGCTGCCTTCCGGGGCCAGCGGGAGGAGGTGGAGCAGATGAAGGGCTGCCTACGGGTGCTGTCCCAGCCCACACCCCCTGCGGCCGGCGAGGCCGATCTGGTGACCGACCAGCAAGAGCGCGAGGGCGCCTTGGAGCTGCTGGCCGACCTGTGTGAGAACATGGACAACGCTGCTGGTAAGGCCCTGCCCCTTCCTGCCTCGGCCGGGCCCTGCTGCAGCTCGGCCCTGCCCACCGCGGGCCGCCTTCCTGGCCTCCCAGCCTGCAGCCCCGAGCCAGCGTGGCTCCGAACCCCCTGCCCCTCCGCGCTGTGTCCCCGTAGCCGGCACGAGTGACCTCCTTGAGCGCTGGGCTCTTTTAAGAACTACTTGTATGGGATCGGACTGATGACAGCAACTGGCGGGTTTAGGTGGGGCCTTCGGGGCAGGGAGTTTATGTCAACGGGAGAGGCAAACTCAGAAAAGGGGGACTCCGGTGCCATGAGTCGAATAACATCATCAGTGTCACTGAATTGGACACGGAGGAACTGCGAATCGGGGTACACCTTGCTGTGGCTGTTCCCCAACAACAACAACAACAACAACGTTCCAGCCGAGGGAGCAGCCAGCACAAAGGCCCTGTGGCAGGAGCAGCACTGGGCGGGCGGCAGGGTGGAGGCGGTGAGGGGCGGGGCTGGGGCTGGGGCTGGCGGCAGGGTGGAGGCGGTGAGGGGCGGGGCTGGGACGGGCTGGGCCTCGTGGGTGAGGCCAGGCTCTGGTCTGCATTCTGAGTGGGGGGAGCCCACGGAGAAGGTTAGCTCCGAGTGCTGAGACCCCCTTCCAAGGTGCTTTGGAGGAAGGGCCTGGCCGTGTGCTTCCAAGACGCCAGCCCTCAGCCGACCCTGGAGTGGGGTTCTGCTCTGACTCCCGTGGGGTCGCCGCCGTGTGTGGGACTGACGTGCTGGCGCTGGGCCTGCTGTGGGAGTGACAGCAGCAGCTCAGGGCCTTGTGCTGGGGGGTGGGGGTGGGACCTCTCTCCTCACTGACTTGGCCAAGCTTGCGTGAGACGCTTGGGAGCAGGGACCACTGCCCAAGCGTGCCACAGGTACTCGACCGGTGTCCCTGTCCTTGTCACCCCTTGCCCATCTGCCTTCACCATTGCCTGAGTGTGCTACAGGTGTTGGACCCATGTTCTTGTCCTTCCCGCCCCCCCCTTCCCTGTCCACCCTCCATAGCCCCGTCCCCTCGCTCTGTGTAGATGGGGCCTTGGCTCCCGTGTCACACCGCCGAGACGGATGGTCCGTAGACGCACACGTGTGCCTGGGTCAGCTCGGGGCTGTGCACGGTGCGCCGGGACAGAGGTGTTGGTGGGCGCGTGGTTGGCAGGTGTGTGAACGTGTGCATGTCTGCGCGTAGAGGACACAGCTGCTCACGCCACTCCGATGTCAGGACCCACCTGGAGGGCCTGGTTTGCTGAGTGCGAGAGCAGCGCGGAGCTCTGGTGGTGCAGTGGTTAAAGTGCTTGGCTGCCAACCCCCACGGTGGATGTCCCATCTTTCTCCTGCAGACAGGGCTGGTGGGTTCAAACGGCTGACCTTGTCAGTCGCAGCTTTAACCACGGTGCCACCTAAATAAAGAGAGCTCTGGTAGCATAGTGGCTAAGACACTTGCCTGCTAACCAGACGGCTGGCGGTTCAAACCCACCAGCCACTCCTCGGAAGGAAGGTTGTGCAATCCTACTTCCGTAGTGATACTGCCTGGGAAACCCAAGGAGGGGTCGCTATGAGTCGGGGCCGACTCGACGGCACGTAACAAAAACAACAACAACAACAACAACAACAGTCATGGAAAGCCCCTGGGGCAGTTCTCTGTCACAGGGATGGGGTGGGGGGCTGGCCGGGGATGGGGCCGGTGGCCGGGAGTCGGACTCTCCTCGACGGCTGTGGGTTCGGTTTCATTTCCTCATTGTGGACGTTGAGAGGGTGGGGCGTGCACGGCACTCGGGACAGCACTGTGACCTCAGGCAGCTCCCCCGTGACCTCCCGCACACCGGGGAGCCATCGGTGGGTGGGGACAGCTGACTCAGGCTCCACGCGAGCCGTGGAAGCAGCAGTGCCCTGTTCCGGACTGCGGTTGCCGTCAGCGTGGGAAACCACAAAACCCGCTGCTGCCAAGTGACTGCAATTCCCGGCGCCCCCCGTGGGTCAGACCGGAGCCGTGCTCTGTCGTGTGCTCAGTGGCTGACTGCCAGCCTGCCTTCCCAGGCGCCTCTGGCTGCACTCAGCCCCGCAAGGTTTTGGTCGGCAGGCTGGCAGTGAAGACATTCCCCCCCTGCCCGCACCCCCGTGTTTGAGCCGCACCGGCCTCGGTGGGCCGCCTGGCTGGGTGCTTCTGCGCCGGCCGCCAGGCCCTGCCCTCCAGCCTCACCTTGGCTCCTCTCTGCCCCCTCCCTGCCCCGCAGATTTCTGCCAGCTGTCGGGCATGCACCTGCTGGTGGGCCGGTACCTGGCGGCGGGCGCCGCGGGGCTGCGGTGGCGGGCGGCACAGCTCATCGGCACGTGCAGCCAGAACGTGGCGGCCATCCAGGAGCAGGTGCTGGGGCTCGGGGCGCTACGCAAGCTGCTGAGGCTGCTCGACCGGGACCCCTGCGACGCGGTGCGCGTCAAGGCCCTCTTCGCCATCTCCTGTGAGTCCCGGGCGTGCCGCTGGTTCTCACGCACAGTGACCCCAGCTCACAGAACTGCCCCACGGGTCTCCAAAGCTGCCATCTTTACAGGAGCAGTTCACCAAGTCTTCCTCCCAGGGAGGGGACGGTGTGTCTGACCCGTTGACCCTTCAGTTACAGCCAAGCGTTGAACTCCTGTGCTATCAGGGCTTCTTGGGGGTCAGGGAGGGTCCCCGACGACTTGTCAGGATTCCATGTGGGGGGCTGGGAACGGAGCAGGGGGCACTCCGGTGTCCAGGAGTTAGCAGCATCAGGGAAAGCCCTCGTGGTACAGTGGATATGCACTGAGCTGCTAACTGAAGGGTGGGCGGTTTGAACCCGCCCGGCAGCTCTATGGGAGAAGGCCCTTGCTACCTGCTCCCGTAAACGTCACAGCCCTGGAAACCCTCCGAGGCTGTTCGTAGGGGCACGTGTCACTGGGTCAGAGTCAACACAGTGGCATCCGACAACATCAGTGACCCTGGAGTCTAACGCACAGTTAAACACTCAGCTGCTCGCTGCAAGGTTGGCAGTTCTGAGTCCACCCACAGGCATCTCGGAAGAAAGGCCTGGTGATCTTCTGAAAAGCCAGCCATCGAAAGACAGCCCCATGAAGCACGGTTCTTTCCTGATGCACGCGGGGTCCCGGGGGTCAAGTCACCTCCACAGCAACTCGCTCTCTTACTGGTCTGAGTGCGGCAAGTGGGGAGTGAGGGGTTCTTTGTACGTTGACAACAAAGCCCTGACGTCGAGTGTGGGGGAGGTGCTCAACTCTGTCAGTTACACCCAGAGCCACAGAGTGGCCATGTGGAAGGAGATGGATCTTGGGGCATGTGAGTACTACCGCGAGCATGTAGAAGGTGGTGGTGAAGATGACGGGGTGATTTCCTTAGAAGAATCCTGATCCAAAGGGGGAAACGCACGAGAGAATTTAAAATTCTCATGGAATCCAGACTTTCTGGAGTCATGGAGCCTGGAGGGACCCGACACTATTGCGTGGAGATCATGTTTAAATCTTAAGCACAATTCCTCAGCCTTTCACCCAATCAGCTGTTGAGGTTACTTAGTAAAGAAGTGTGCCCTGAATATTGTGCTGTTCTAAGAACCAATTTTACAGGTTCAAAGAAGCCCTGGTGGCACGGTGAGTAAGCACTTTGTTGCTAACAAAAGGTAGACAGTGTGAACCCACCCACTGCTCCACAGGAGAAGGATGGGGTGGTTACTTCTGGCAAGATGACAGTCTTGGAGACCCTGTGGTGCAGTTTCCACTCTGTCCTCTAGGGGCGCTGTGGGTCAGAATCGACTCCAGGGCAGTGGGTGTGGTTTGGGCTTTGTTTCCATGGAGATTGACAGCCTTGGAGACCCTGTGGGCAGTTCCACTCTGTCCTCTAGGGGCGCTGTGGGTAGGAATGGACTCCACAGCAGTGGGTGTGGTTTGGGCTTTGCTTCTGTGAAGATTGACAGCCTTGGAGACCCTGTGGTGCAGTTTCACTCTGTCCTCTAGGGGCGCTGTGGGTCAGAATCAACTCCAGGGCAGTGGGTGTGGTTTGGGCTTTGCTTCTGTGAAGATTGACAGCCTAGGAGACCCTGTGGGCAGTTCCACTCTGTCCTCTAGGGTCGCTGTGGGTCAGAATGGACTCCACGGCAGTGGGTGTGGTTTGGGCTTTGCTTCCATGGAGATTGACAGCCTAGGAGACCCTGTGGTGCAGTTCCACTCTGTCCTCTAGAGTCATTAATAAGTTGGAATCCAGTCGATAACAATGGGTTCTTTGGCTTTATGTGGGATTAGATTGACAGCAGCAACTTAAAAGACTGGGCAGGAACCTTAGGGGCAGTGAGTTCGTGAGACGGGGGAGGAAGCGCGGAGAATGGTCGCACCGGGAGATCATCAGTCGCGGAGCTGCAGGCGCAGCAACTGGAGCGGGTGCTCTGCTGGGTGTACTCTCAGCAACGACAACACATCGGTTCCTGTTTAGGGATGAAGGAGTGGGGGTGGTGACCCCGTCTTGTCCGCCCCCAGGCCTGGTCCGGGAGCAGGAGGCGGGGCTGCTGCAGTTCCTGCGCTTGGACGGCTTCTCGGTGCTGATGCGGGCCATGCAGCAGCAGGTGGAGAAGCTCAAGGTCAAGTCGGCCTTCCTGCTGCAGAACCTGCTGGTCGGCCACCCCGAGCACAAAGGTGGGGGGACGGGGGGAGGGGGTGGGGATGAAGGGTGGGGGGGAGAGGGCAGGAGAAGCGGGCAGGGGGAGGCCGAGGGGAAAGGAAGGCCCAGGATAAAGGAGGGGGCCCGAGGTGGGGGTGGCACGGCCGGCACCCTGACCCGCCGAGCCCCGCCCCCAGGCACCCTGTGCTCCATGGGGATGGTGCAGCAGCTGGTGGCCCTCATCCGGACAGAACACAGCCCCTTCCACGAGCATGTGCTCGGAGCCCTGTGCAGGTAAGCGGGGGCACGGGGACGGGGTGGGGCGCCCACCTCTCCCGGGCTCCAGGGCTGGGTGCCTGAGGTAGGAGCACCATAGGGAGAGATGCCGTGAGCCTACGTTTCCTCGTTTGTAGGGGAGGCCTGGGCCGCTCAGACGGGTAAAGTGTTGGACTACCAAACAAAAGGTTTGGTTTAAATCTTAAACCAAACACAATTCCTCAAGCCTTTCACCCAGTCAGCCGTTTAGGTTATTAGTAAAGTTTGCCTTGAATATTGTGCTGTTTTAAGAACCAACTTCAAACACCTCAAGGTACCTTGGGGAAAAGGCCGGGCAAGCTGCTTCCAAAAGGCCCTAAAAACCCCGTGGCGCAGTGCTGTGTCGGAATCAACCCAGTGCGACCTGACAAGGGGCTGACAGAGCAGTCTGGGAGGAGGGGGGACAAGGGAGTCTTATCCCCCAACACACAAAGTGACCGCCACACCCACTGCCGCGGAGTCCATTCCGACCCACAGCGCCCCTAGAGGACAGAGTGGAACTGCCCCACAGGGTTCCAAGGCTGTCATCTTTACAGAAGGAACTCTGGTGCTGCAGTGCCCAAGGCATTTGACTCCTAATCAGAAGGTTGGCTGTTCAAACCCACGAGCTGCACAGCAGGACTAAGACGAGGCAGTCTACTTCTGTTAAGATTTACAGCTCAGAAACCCTGTTTCAGGGGAGGGGGTTGCTATGAGACGGAGTTGATTTGACGGCAGTCGGTTTGGTTTGGGTTTGGTTCATTTTTATGGACCAAACCCAAACCAAACTCGTAGCTGTCGAGTCAGGTCATAACAGCCCCTCCTTGGGCTTCCGAGCCAGTATCCCTAGAGAAGTAGATGGCCCAATCTTCCTTCCAAGGAGTGGCTGGTGGGTTTGAACTGCCAGCCTTCTGGTTAGCAGTCAAATCCCTTAGGCACTATGCCACCAGAGCTCCCATCTTTATGGAAGCAAAGCTCAAACCACACCTGCTGCCCGTCGCGTCTGTTCCACGTCACCGTGCCTACGGGGCTGTCAAAGCTGTGCTCAGGACGCCGACCGCCACGTTGCTCTCCTGGAGCAGCTGCCGGCTGGTTTGGTGGCAGCCAAGCGCTCAGCCCTGCTGCCCTGGCCTCCTCACAAGTGCCTCCGTGTCCCTGAGCAAAGCCAGTGTGAAGGGGCTGAGCAGGGGAAAAGCTGACAGTGTCCCGTTCTGTGCCAGTCCCACCCGTCACTGGGCTGGAGGGATTAGTGCTCCCTTTTTTGATGAGTCATTGGGTGGGACAGTTACCACGCTGGCTGCTGGCCCGAAGGTCCGAGGGTCAAGCCATACAGAGGTGCCTTGGAGGAAAGGCCTGGCCGTCAGCGTCCCCAGAATCAGCTGCTGAGAACCCTGCAGTACAGCTCTGCTCTGACACTTGGGGTGCCGTGAGTTGGGCTCAACTCCACATCAACTGGCTTGGTGTTTCGGGGAAGTTCTGGGTTCGAGTCCCTGGGTGGTTCCAATGGTTAAGTGCTGAGCTGCCAGCAGAAAGGCTGGGAGTTCACATCCACCTCGAGGCCCCTCGGAAGAGAGGCCCGGTCCATTCCCCAAAAACCAGCCACAGAAAACCCCTCAGAGGACAGTTCTCTCTGACACCCCCGGGAGGGACCCTAGCGTCAGAGGCGGCCGTCGGAACCGGTTTGGGCTTGGTTTGCAGGAAGGGAAACTGAGGCCGCACGTGGGGCTTTGGCTTGCCCAGGCTCCCGCGGTCGTGGGGCGGGGTGGACGGCGAGAGTCCAGGAGCCCATGTGTAGGGAGTAGGACCAAGGGCCTCTGTCCCCGCAGCCTGGTGACGGACTTCCCCCAGGGCGTGCGGGAGTGCCGCGAGCCACAGCTGGGCCTGGAGGAGCTGCTGCGACACCGCTGCCAGCTGCTGCAGCGCCACGAGGAGTACCAGGTGCGGGGCGGAGC
>NW_006922313.1:250106-251777 GCF_000298275.1 Orycteropus afer afer | reverse complement strand
AGAACTGCCCACAGGGTCTCCAAGGCTGTCAATCTTCACAGAAGCAAAGCCCAAACCACACCCACTGCCTGGGAGTCACTTTAACCACAGTTTAAAAAACTGGGGGAATTTTACTCTGTCCTGTAAGGTCACTATGAGTAGGGACAGACTCCACAGTAGCTGGTTCATTCTGACGTAAACAGCAGTTTCACGTCTCTAGGACTTCTGGCCAGGATGAATCTCAGGTTTAAAGACCCCAGTGTTTTCCAGGTTCTTGCAAAGCGGCTGCTTCCACTTCCTGAGTTCCATTTAGTGGTTGAGTATGGTTGATCCCTGTCCCTCACTTCCTCAGCCCCCATGTGCAAAAGGGTGGCCTATATATAATCCTATTCTGGGGAAAAATGAACCAAGCAAAATGATGGGAAAAAGACGAAGCCAACATAAACGATGAACAAGAAAATGCCTCGCGATCACTTCAAGCTGTGTTAACAAGAACGTGGATCCGTTAGACTGCAGAGGGGGTTAAAAGGGAGGATGAGAGGAAACGTTGGCAAGCTCAAGGAAAGGAATCAGACTGGTCAGCTGGATTGTGGAGCCCTCCTATTCCACGTCTGTGAGAGAAACACACCTCCTGATTCGAGTTTGCAGTTAGAACCCACCTAGTGGCTCTGCAGGGTTAAGACTGGAAGGTCAGCGCCTGTCAAGGTTGAAGTTAGGAATCTATGGGGCAGTTCTATTCTGTCACGTGCGGTCACTGTCAGTCGACACTGACTGGAAAGCAGCTAACAAGAAGGTTGGGGATGGCACTCAATACTGACAGGAGGTCTAGAAGGACCCTTCCCATTAATGTTAGAGAAGCTTTATGTGGCAACCAGGAACGAAGGACAGGTCAGGCACACAGAAGGCGTCGACAGACAAAAGGGTGGGCCAGACCACCTCACCCAGGTTGCACAGGCCAGGTTTCTCCAAGAGGGAAAGCCTGGAGTGGATTTCCCAGGAGCACGACGTTGGAACTGGAGCCAGAGCCGGAAGGTGGTTGGAGGAGACCAAAATAGCGAACGGATTTCCAAACGGAGCGAGGAAGAAGAGAAATCCCGGAATAGGATTTATAGTGCACTCTGGAATGGAGTCGCAAAGAAACTGGCTCCTGGGCATATAACGGCGCCTGCGCACTAGGCCATCTGGCTTGATGCTTGGGAAAGACCGTTGGCACAAAGGGGCGCAAGCGCGACTGAGGCTTTCCGGGTGGGCGGGGCGGGGCGCGCCTGGGCCTGGTACGCATGCGCAGCAAGGGGCGCGGCCGCGGCGCACCTGCGCACCAAGAAGCCGCGGGAGGGCGGGGCGTCTAGCGTTCTCTGCGCTCGGGGAATTGTGGGATAGTGGCGGAGGGAGCCGGGCGTCAGAGGCCTGAGGCGAACTGCAGAAGCCGGGTACCCGGTCGGTTTGGGGAAGGGAGGGTTGAGGAAGTCGGCCTCGGCTTCCGTCCGTGGTCCCTCGGCACTGCGGCCCACCCGGACCGCTGAGGAGGACATTTTCGCCGCCTGCCTTCTGCTCTTCTGCGGGGTTGAGGAAACCGGGGCGACTCCCCCGGCCCCCGCTCAGGCCTCGCGGCCCGTCTCGCCGTCCGCGGTCCCCGTTGTCGAACCCCGGAGGCGCCTGCGCGGATCCCGTGACCGCCCTACCCCGAAGCCC
>NW_006922313.1:237554-249411 GCF_000298275.1 Orycteropus afer afer | reverse complement strand
CCCCCGCCCCGGCCTGTCTCCTCCCAGGAGTCTGCCCGCTCGGGCACCCCCATGTCGCATTCTCAGACCCTTGCCCCCCATCTCGGTGCCTCGTACCGCCCACCCTGCTTCCTGTCCCCTGGCCTCGCCCGCGGGTCCCTGTCACTCTGACCCGTGGGCTCAGGACACAGGGTGACAGCCCTGTCCCTGGACCCAGGCTGTGGCCCCCTCCAGCCCTGGGCGTCCCTGGTCGTGAGGAGGGATCTGGGAGCCCCCGTGGTCGGGATGGGTCCCGTTTTGGAGAGGAGGCCTGCTGAGGGCAGGGCGGGGAGCTGGTGGGGGCCCAGAGGGACAGTCCCTGGGAGGCAAAGGTCGACCCTGTGCTCAGTTACTGTGTGTGGTGACAGCCCGGGAGGGGCAGGCACCCGCGGGACTGGCTGGGCCGGTGGCTTTTCTGTCCAGGAAGCATGAGTGGGGGTTGACGCTGAGAGGGGAGGAAGGGCGTCCCGGGTGGAAGGAACAGCCCGTGCAGATACCTGGAGCTGGGGTGCTGGGGTGGCCGAGAGAGCAGATGTGTTGGGGGAGCTGGGCACAGCACCTGCCGGTGACATTCTGGTGAGGGTCCCTGTCGCAGCTCCTCTGCCACCCCCCCCACGCACACCCTGGCGCTGAGGGCACGTGGGGTGCCCTGCACACCAGCCTGGGAGGCCAGGTGTTTCTGGCCAGGAAGGTGTGTTGTCAGATGTGGGACCGTAACCCCCGGCGTCTGTGAGCTGGTAACGGCAGTGACTCAGAACGGTCTGGAGAACATGGTGTGTGTGGTTTGTGTACATATCCTGTGTACTAACATGCATCGTACATGTAGAAACGGTCACCACACCCTGGCACATGTTCATGTCACGCGGAATGGCAGTTGATGTCCGTTGTTCTATTTAAGGTGTCACTCTGTTTTCTTTTTAAAGCTTTTGTCTACTGTTATATCATTTTGTGTGAGTTGAGTGAGACCACGTGACACGATTTTTGGGGAGGCAGTGAAAGCTTATGGTTCAGACAAAGATGTGCTGGTGCACAGACCTAGGTTTGAGTCCTGGCTCTGCCGCTGGCTAGTGATGAGCTCTGGGCCTCCCCTTGGGGTCTCATGTCCCCCGGAAGTGGAAGTGCGGGGCAGATTGTAGGGTGGGGGACTGCTTCAGGATCTCCTGCTCCCGTGACGCTCAGGTCTGGCTGGGAGCCTCTGTTGCACGTCTGTTTCGGGGTACTCGTGCCCAGGGTGCACCTTGCCACATCTGAGGACATTTTTAGTTGTCACAGCTTGGGGGACAGTGCTAGTGGCCTCTCCTGAGCTGCTAAGTGTCCCCCAGCGTACAGGCAGCCTGCACAACAGTTGTGGGTTGCTGTGGAGTTGGTTCCGACTCATGGCAACCCCACGTGCGAAAGAAGGAACCGTGGCCCGGCCCCGCGCCATCTTCAGGATCTTGGTCTGACGGAGCCGTGTGTGGCTGCGGCCGCTGGGGACTTGGAGTGCCTTCCAACCTCCAGGGCTCCTCTCTCGGCTCCCTGTGGGACATGTTCTGTGTGGTCCATACACTGTTCACTGGCTGAGTTTAGGTCACCAGGCTTTTCTTCCGAGTCTGTCTTAGTCCAGAAGCTCTGCTGAAACCTGTCCACCACGGGGGACCCTGCTGGTGGTTGAAACAGCGGCCTCAGCAACATGGAGGCCACCACAGTGTGGCAAGCTGGCAGGGAGGTGTTGGGGCCAAGGCGGTACCTGGCCCACGGTGTCGGCACGCGAGGCGGAGCAGCCTGAGTCGTGGTTGGATGTAGTTGGGCTTCCTGTGAGCGGCTGTGGCTGTCTGACTGTGTCTGCGTCGGCCGCCATCTATCTGGTAGGGAGCCTCTGGTGGCCCCTTGGAAGACACCTGCTCCTCGCCCCCCCCCCCTTTTCTTTCGGGCTCTCGGGTAAAGTGACCTCAGCAGATCGTGCCCCCTTTGGTGTGGCCTTTCTTTTGTTGGTTTGTGACTTTGGAGACCCTGCTGGTTGCAGAGTGCGAGCTGCCCTGTGGGGTTTTTCTTGGTTGTAATCTTTACGGAAGCAGACTGCCAGGCCTGTTTCCTCCGTGGTGCTGCTGGGTGGGTTCGACCCGCCCACTTCGGAGTTACCGCTGGGTGTGGACCGCGGGCGCGCCATCCAGGGACAGTCCTCCTCCCCTCTGGACCCCACCTTCGCTCACGCAGCAGGCACCCGGAGCTGCCCTCTGGGCTCCCTCAGCGTGTGCCCGTGACCAGTCGGTGCTGTCCGAGGGCTGGCCCCCAGCACTGTGACCAGATGGCTGCTCAGAGCTCGAGGAGAGGCAGGGGGAGCTGGGGGAGGATGGGCCCGTGCAGTTGAAGGAGGAGAGCCGCCTGAGCTGTGGCAGGAGAGACGGGGGGCCCCACACCAAACCAAATGTCTTCCTTTGAGTCCTGGCTTTGTGGGGCCTCCACCGGGAAGTGCTGCCTGGCCACAGGCCTGTGACGTGCTTCCCGGGTTGGGAGACTGAGGCCTGGTGGGCTCGCCGCCTGTCCATGGTTGGGTTCGGGCAGGTAGGCATCGCCACACCCAGGTCTTCCCGACACCACATCCGAGGTTTCTGTGGCCGCAGCGCTGGGCTCCTCTCTGTCTTCTGAGGGCTGGCTGTTTTAAGTACATGCTTCACTCTTGTCTTTTTCCAAATCTGTGATCATTCTGAGAGAGAAGTCTGGAACATGAGCGTTGGATGGACACCCCCTCCCCCCCCCGTTCTCGGCCAGTTGTCCCTAGTAGCTTCTACCTCCCAATCTCTGCATCTCCCGGGTCAGCCAGGCCCCCTGGGAGGGTGTGCTCTGGGGGCAGAGAGGAGGTGCCCTGTCACTGGGAGCGGCTCCCCTAGGCTGTCCCAACCAGCAGGCTTCCATCCCCGGCCAGGTCCCAGGTCATTTCCCTGTGTGACCCTGGCCAGGACCCTTTGCTCCTCAGGTCTCTGGCCCCTTCTCCCCCACGGCTGTCCCCAGCACCTACCTTGCAGGGTGGCGTTGGCTGTGTGAACGTTCACTCAGAAGTTGCTGGGGTTGTCATTCTGTGCCATGGGGAGCCCTTTGTGGTCCGGGATTGGCAGCATGTGTCCCTGACCTCCCTTCAGACCCCAGGTGCTGGCAGGGCGAGGGGGAAGTTGGTGGGAGGGCGTCCTGCTTTCTTCCCCTGAGCTCCCAGCCATGCCTGCCGGTCCCTTTAAGGGGCTGGGCCCAGGCCGCTGTCTGCCACGGGCAGGTTCTCTTCTCTGAACTTGGACTTGCCCAGCCAGTTTCTAATTAGAGCAGCAGCCTGTGGGCCTGTCATCTCTAGCGGTGGCGGGTCAGCGGCCTTTGGTGGCCTCTCCTGAGGCCAGGCTTTACCTTCTCCACCCTCTGGTCCCATTTGCCTAGCGCGGGGCCCTTCAGGTGGCCTGTCCTGGGAGGCCCTCCCAGCGGCCCCCAGGCCCTTCACCCCCACTTCCAGGTGCCTTGGGGCCGGGGAGACAGGTGGCAGGGAAGGATCGGCTGGCTTCCTTGGCCGCTGAGCTGTATTTGGATGACGGTGGTGGCGGCTGGTGGCCGGTTCTTCGGCAGGTGGCACCTGGGCCTGGCCTGAGCCAGGGCAGGGCCCACGCCTCTGGGGCAGGGAGGCAGCTGGTGTCGAAGGGCTTGGCCCCCCAGCAGGAGGCGGAGCGAGAGATGATGGTGAGGATTCAGAGGGAGGACCACAGAGCGAGTGTGTTTCGTGCTTCCGTTCTCGTTTACAAATCGCAGTTTCCGTTTGTAGCCGGAGTCATGGTTTTCAAACGGCTGCTGAAAACCATTGGTGGTCACTTCCGCTTTCTAGAAGCTGCTGAAAGTTGCAGAGGGTGGGGGTGGGGGTGCAGAGAAGTCTTAGTGTTGCTTAGTAAGGTGGGGAGCTGACCTTTCTCCCCGTCTCTTTAACACTGTCACCCTTGGGGTGGTGGCTGGCTTCTGCTCTGTCCCCCCTTGCCATGTGCCACCTGGAGGATTGTGGTCTCAGCGACAGGCCAGGGAAGCGGCTGCCATGAGGCCCAGACCTCGGCGGCCCCTCTGGAGGGCGGGTGTGCCCATTTTCCAGCTGGGGGAAGTGAGGCTTGGAGATGCTGCGTGCTGCGTGCCGGGCCTAGGTTCGCCCCCAACTCCGTGGACCCGAGACTTGAGTGGGGTGAGGGAGTGTGCCTCCAGCTTTCCGACGCGCACGGCCCAGCGTGTTTGTAGTTGCCTCGTCTCTGTTTAGAGCCCCGATGTCTGAGCCCAGAATTGAGTGGAAGCCTTCCGGTGCCTCTGGTGCTTAGGGGAGCCACTGAGGTTGGACCTCGGCTTCCTCCTTCCCAGCACCCCCCGCTGCCCGCACACCCTGCTTTGTTTTGGACCCACTGTGCTCTCTGGAAAGCTGGGCTCCGTAGGCAGCTGGGAAGGTGGGGCGAGGTGAAAGGTTTGGGCTGCAGGCGGTAGCCTGTGCCAGGACCCGGGTGCTTTAGAAACGGGCAGGCCTCAGCTGTGGACGGCCACCTTCCCTGAAGAGGCGGGGCTATGCAGCAGAGTCCTGGCTCCACCTCGCGGAGCGCCACCCTGGGGCCCCCGTTTCCACTTCTGGGAAATGGGATAACGATGGCTCACTCGTAGAGAGACAGGGTGCAGTGAGATGCCAGGTGCAGGCACGTGGGTTCTCCAGGCGTCTCTCGTCTCTGCCCCTGTGGAGGGGGGAGGCTTCGTTCAGGGATGTGGACAGTGAGGGGTGGAGAAAGGGTGATCTTGGTGCACCCTTCCTGTGGTTCAGCTGTGCCCAGCATCTGGTCCGCTCTGGGGTGAGCCGGGCCTGGAGCTCCGTGCCATTTGTCCCCTGGCCTTGTGTGGCCCCAGCTCTGGGCGGTTGCAGAACATTTTCATCCCCCAGAAATGAAGCCCTGCGCCCATAGCACTCAGTCCTCACTGCCTCGCCCCCCGGCAGCCCCTGATCTGCTCTCTGTGCGGGGTCAGTAGGCAGGACCAGTCACCTGAACCTTGGCGTTTGTGACTGACGGTGCTGGCTCTCCATCCCGATGTCTCTTCTCCTGCCACGGGACAGATGCCATCTCCAGTGTTGGCAGGGAATTGGCAGAGTCGACACTGATTGGGCAGCAGCTTGGGGTGGGTGTTCTGGCCCCTGTGGAGACGGGGACCCCCGCCCCCGCCCATCTGTAAGTGCCTTTTTTTGGGACACTGACACCTGCTGGCTGGCCCTGCTCTGTCCCTTCCCACCCCGCGAGGTGGATGTGTGGGTAGGTCCCGCGAGCGTGTCTGGGGTCCGCAGAGGACGTCGGGGACGCTGCTTCTCTCCTGAAGCGGTCCGGGTTTCACTGTCACCCGCACAGGGACGCTGGCCCCCACAGACCCAGCCCCCCCGTGGCTCTGCTCGCTGGTCTCCCTGCGCACGGTGCCCTCTCTCCCCCCTCCCTGTGATTGAGGGAGCCCCTCTGGTGGCGCGATTTCATGTTACCTGACTGGACAGACCTCTGCGCTCTCTGCATGGCAGGGGCCTGGTGAGGAGTGTGGTGGGCAGGGCGTGGTGCCCCAGCTTCTGTGCCAGTGTCATTCTCGGAAAGCTCACGGGGACGGGGTGGGGGGCGTCGTCTGTTTGCAGGGTCAGAGTCGTTCCACGGGAGCGTGGATGTGGGGTGGCTGCCGTTCCAGCGCACGGGGCTGGCCTCCTGGGAGTCCCAGTGCAGCCGGAACGGCTAAGAGCTGTGGGAAGCCATCAGGGGTCAGTGTCACCTGAGCTGCAGGTGAGGGTCTGTCAGGCTGCCGTGTGTAGAGAGGCCCAGGGGAGACCTGGGGTCTGGTCGTGCAGGGGCAGGGAAAGGGGGTAGACTTTGGTGAGGGAGGGGGATGGGTAGGGGGCCAGGGAGACTCAGAGGCCCCTGGGTTTGGTGGTCTGAGCCACAGGTGTGCTGGTTGGGGTGGGGGCCGAGTGATGGCGTGGGCGTGGACAGGCCATGGTGTGTCATCAAGTGTGTGCTGCTGGCGCCTGGGCCTGCATTTGGAGCAGGATGGCTCCGGGCTGGCGTGTGAGGGAGGGGCCTGGGACCCCATCCTTCCTCCCTGAGCCCTGCACGTGTGTGCTCATGCGGTGTAGGGTGGGTGGCAGGCCCTGCTGCCGCCGGGTCAGGCTGGGGAGGCATTTGGGGCCTAGTGGCTTTCAGGTACCTGATGTGTCCGTGATGGGGTCAGCCTGTGGCCTGAGGTAGAGGGCGGGCGGGAAAGCTTGTTAAGGCTTGGGCTGCTGTCCACCAGAGCCGGACTGCTTCCGCAACGGGCGTGTCAGGTACCAGAAGCGGCGGCGCAGGGGGTGCTGGGAGACTCATGATTCCCCTCACTCCTTCACTCCGTCACCCCAGAGATGTGCCTCAAGCTCCACACAGGCCCAGGTCTCAGTCATGTTCCAAGGGTGGTCCGTGGGCTTGGCCCCCAGCCGTGCACCGGGCACCGTCCCTGGGCCGTGCCGGCCCTCAGCCCGCACCAGACGCAGTTCCCTGGCTGCTTTGGGCCTCAGCAGAGGCTTCGTGTCGAGTGTGCCTTGATCTGTAAGCGGGGCCAGCTGTCCCTTCCCTGGGGGAGGTCACGGGACGCGGTGACGTGACATCCTTAGGCAGTTGATCGGGGTGCTGTAGCCACGGTGTTTGCCACCATGGCCTACCTGGTGAGCTCTGGGGGGCGAGTGCCCACCCTTCAGCCACGTGAGGCCCCTGTGTGTCAGGCCCTGTGCTGGGGGCAGCAAAACAACACAGCGGGAGCTCTTGGGGCTGTGGCCATGAAGGAGACACCCCTTGGAAGACCAGATGAGGGGCAACGCCGTGGAGGGGCTGCGTGGGAGCTCACCTGGGCTGGGAGCACGGGGCCCTAGGCCTGTACCTGGGAGGCTGCGGGGGGCGGGACCACGGGCATCAGCCGCAGCCCAGTGCGAGAGAGGCAGGGCCGGGAGAGCGCGCAGCGTGGGCCCGCGCAGGGCGTGAGGCGGTGGGCTCAGCCAGGACAGGCTGGAGGCTGGGTGGGCAGAGTTATGTGTGAAGTGGGAGCAGTGAGGCAGGACTGAGGGGACAGAGGGCCTTCAAGGTCACAGTTTCCATCCTCCGGCCGCCCAGATCTGCCAAGCTGTCGGGGAGATGGGTGAGCGAGGCTGGCAGTCAGCAGAGGCACAGGCAAGGCCGACGGCATTTTGAAGGGAGCCCCCAGGCTTGCAGGTGGGTGTGGGGGAGGAGGGGCTCTGAGCCAGGGCTGGGGACACGTGGGCTGCAGAGCCCTCACTTGGGGCCCTGGCCCTGCCCCACTGCGTCTCAGCTGGCTGTGTGCCCCGTCAGGGGGAACGTCAGAGGTTCTGGGCTCGCCCTCTGGGGTGGAGGGTCGTGGAGGCCTGCACACAGTGGATGGTGACGCCTTGTGGGGTGGCCATGGTCACCTTGTGTCCGGGGAGGGGCATGTGGAAGGGGACAGCATCTGGGAGCCATAGCAGAGGCCGCGTGCGCTGTGACGAGCCCGTGGGCCGTCCCTCTGGGTCCTTGGCTGCACCTCAGGAGGGTGTCCTCCACCTCAGCAGACTGGGGCGTGTGGTACTGGGATGAGGCCTGACTGGCCCAGGCCTGTGTGGTGGTGACAGTCCCCTCTTAAGTGTAGTCAGGAGGATCTGGTGTTGTGTGAAGTGACAGGCCCACAGTGGATATGCAGTCACCAGTCTGTTGGCACTATTCATCTGGGAGGGCTGTTTGGAACCGTCTTGAAGCTTCGTCCCCAAGGTTGGGTGTCACTTCCCCTGGGGTGGGGTTGAAGGGGTGCCCCCAGAGAGGCATTGTCCACTCCCGGATTCCTTGGGGTCCTGGGCAGTAGCTGTTGTCCTGGCCTGGGCAAGGAGGGGCAGGGTGCGCTGGTGCACACGGGGGTGGGGTGTGGGTGTGGGTGTGTAGTGTCCAGGCAACGGCCACAGCCTGGAGACGTCACAGGGCCACTCCTTGCCCCACACATGACCTTGGGTGTCTGCTGGGCTGGGCAGCAGCCGCGCTAGCCATCACAGGGCGTCTGAATTTGCTCAGCAAATACAGATGGAAGCTGATCTGATGCTCGTGCCCTCAGTCTGTCCTGCCCAGATGGGGGCACATGGGGCTCCCACTGACTTGGTACCTGAGGCCACTCCCAGGGTGTGGGCCATACCCAGGGCCCTTAGCCTGGGAGTGCCAAGTCAGTGTGGGCTGGGGAATGAGCCTGGGCTGAGGAGGCCACCGACGCTGCGGTGGTCTTCCAGGCGGTCAGTGCCGCAGCAGGCGGAGGGGTGGTGGGTGGGCTGGAAGAGGCTGAGGCGACAGTGAGGCCTCCTGTGTGTGAGCAGGGATCCCGGGAGGGCCAGGCCCTGGCAGGAGGCCTTGGGACCCCCCTGGTGGGGACTACGGCTTGCTGGGTCGGGGCTGGTCTGGGAAGGGCCTCGTGCATTGTGCCCTCGCCGTGGGTGCTGAGCTGGCCTGGTGCCCGCAGGGCGCCATGTTCTGGAAGTTTGACCTGCACACGAGTTCGCACATCGACACGCTGCTGGAGCGGGAGGACCTGAGCCTGCCCGAGCTGCTGGATGAGGAGGACGTGCTGCAGGAGTGCAAGGTCGTCAACCGCAAGCTGCTCGACTTCCTGCTGCAGCCGCCCCACCTGCAGGCCATGGTGGCCTGGGTCACCCAGGAGCCCCCGGCCAGTGGCGAGGAGCGTCTGCGCTACAAGTGAGTCCCTGCCACCCTGCCCCAGGCTTTCCCTCAGAGCCCACCGGCATCTTGGTGCTGCCGGCCACCAAGATCTCTGCCTGGGCACCTGCCACTGTGGTCCCGAGCGGGGCATGTGCGCTCACTCTCGTAAGGCCCCCGGGTCACCAGCAGGTCCTACGTGTTCACTCTTGTAAGGCTCCCAGTCCCCAGCAGGTCACATGTTTGATCTTGTATCCCCGCTGGTCCTCAGCAGATCACACGCACTCGCTCCTGTGTGACCCCCCATCCCCAATGGGTCACTCGTGTTTGCTCCTGTGCACCCCCTGGTCCCCAACACGTCAGTCGTGTTTGCTCCTGTGCGCCCCTTGGTCTTCCAGCGAGTTCACTTCTGTGTCCCCCAGCACACGGGCTGTGGGTGACATTATTAGAAGTAGACAGGGGTCAGCCCATAAAGGGCCTGAGAACCCAACTGAGGCGGTCACACGCCGTCTCGGGATGATGGGAGCCATGGCCAGGCTCAGCAGGCAGGGGCCAGGCTGGTGTTCAGGGTCCCTGGGACACTGAGGGAGCCAGGGTACGGGAGGCAGGTGGCTCGGAGCTTGCAGAGTCGGAAGAGCAGGACCTGCTGGCTTCATCTGCCCGCCCCTCCTGGACACGGGCCCCCACCTCCCCGAGCCTGCCCTGCGCTGGTTGCCGGGTCAGGTGGATGCGGTGCTGGTGGTGGGTGTGGCGGCTGTGCATCCCGCTCCCCCTGAACCAGTGCTCTCCAGGTACCCGAGCGTGGCGTGCGAGATCCTGACGTCGGACGTGCCCCAGATCAACGATGCGCTGGGCGCCGACGAGTCCCTCCTGAACCGCCTCTACGGCTTCCTGCAGAGCAGCGGCAGCCTCAACCCGCTGCTGGCCAGCTTCTTCAGCAAGGTCATGGGCATCCTCATCAACCGCAAGACCGACCAGGTGCCGCCTGCTGCTGCCGCGGGAACCCGGGGAGGCCCGGCCGCCCGCCCCGCGTGACTGACCCTGTGTTCCCAGCTCGTGTCCTTCCTGCGCAAGAAGGACGACTTCGTGGAGCTGCTGCTGCGCCACATCGGCACCTCGGCCGTCATGGACCTGCTGCTGAGGCTCCTCACCTGCGTGGAGCGGCCGCAGCTGCGGCACGACGTCGTCAACGTGAGCGCGCCCCGCCCGCCCTGCAGGGCCTGGGCCACCCCGGGGCGGCGGGCCCACTGTTAATCCCCGTGTCCTGACCCTCCCTCAGTGGCTCAACGAGGAGAAGATTGTGCAGAGGCTGATAGAGCTGATCCACCCGTCCAAAGACGACAATGTAAGCGTGCGGCCGCCCCAGCCCGCTCTCCTCTGTCCTGGGCCCTGGCCCCAGCTGCCCCAGCCTCCCTGGCTGCCAGCCTCTTCCCTTCACACTCAGGCTTCTCACCAGCTGTTTCCCCTGCTGATGGCAGAGGAAGTGGGTAGGACATACGCATCTGTGTGCGTCCGCCGTGTGACAGAAAACGGTTCCACATGCGAGACATTGCTTTCGTGAATTGGAAAGTTGGCACAGTAAGCCTGTGATGAGGCAGAAATCTGACTAACGTCCCAGAAGACCCCTAACCCCAGGCTCCAGCCTGTCCGTCCCGGGCATGGAGCCCTCCTCTGAGGCCCTACCTGCTCTCCCAGACCCCACTCACTCGGGCTGCCAGTCACCACCAGCTCAGCACCTCCGCGCCTGCTTGCAGGCTGCTGTGCAGTACACCCCCATTTCCTGGGGGCTGGCCTGGTTGGCCCTCCCACCTGTCTGTGCTGACACTCATGACCAGGGCTCTCCTTTCCCCGGCTCTCTGCCAGCTGAACCCTCTGAACCCTTCCCAAAGTGCCCCGCCCCACAGGCCTCTCTGTCCTGGGCATCCTCTGTGACGGCCTGTCTGGCCTCCTGACTTCGGGTCTCTGCCCCCTGTGGCCCCCTGCCTCAGACCCCCATGCCAGCCCCAGCCTCCAGGTGGCCGGCAGGCCTGCGGAGCAGGGACCTGGCTCTTAGCACACCCTTGCGTCCACTCCTGCATCCAGTCCCCCGTCCTGCCTGCCTGCCGTCTGCCTGGGGGCAGAGGGCTGCCTGTCCAGGCCTCTTCCCCAGGTGGGAGTGGGCATCTGCTGTGAACAGTCAGTTGACTTCATTCCTGGAGTGCTGGTGGGGGCTCTGAAATGTGGCTGGGCCCAGGGGGCGTGGGGCTGCTCGTGGGGTCTGCTTTCTGTCTCTCCATTTGCCTACTCTGGACGTGCTGTGTAAACGTGTGAGCACGTGTGCAAGTGCAGTCATGCAGTGTGTGGTCCCGTGTCTGACTGGTCTGATTGAGCGTGTTTTCAAGGTTCACCTGAGTCTGAGCAGCTGTCAGAACTCCAGCTCTTCCTCAGCTGAGGGATGTTGCGTTATATGGACAAGCATGTTGGCTTTATACCCACTAGTCCGTGGATGGACATCTGGGCGGGCCTGCCTTGTGACATTGTAATGTGCAGTCAGGCCCCTTTGCTCTCTCTGCTTAGCCATGGATGGGCATTGGGGCAGCCCTGCCTTGTGGTGGTGTGATATGGACGGGCCCCTGGGTGGCGGCCCTGCCTCTGGTGGTGTGAGTGCTGGTGCTGGGTGCGTGTGTGCGTGGGTGTTGTGTGGGACGCCTGTTTCTAGTGAGCTTTACTCAACGTCCCCGTCCTCCGAGCACCTCTGGTTTGTTAGGTGCCTCCGTGGCACCTCCCTTGTCACACACCCCGTGGTTCATGTGTCCTTCTGTTCTTGGCACCTGGTCTGTCCCTGAGAGGCAGTCGGGCCAGTGGGTCCTCACCTCTGCTCCTCCCCCAGCAACATTCCAATGCGTCCCAGTCCCTGTGCGACATCATCCGCCTGAGCCGGGAGCAGATGGTGCAGGTGCCGGACAGCCTGGAGCCCGACCCGCTGCTCAGCACCCTCAAGAAGTACGTCCTGCGGGTGCGGGGAGAAGGGGGCCCCGGGGGCGCGGTCAGCCTCCTTCCCGCATCTCCTCACCCCTCCTCACTGCTCCCCGTCCCCTCCTCACTGCTCCCCGTCCCCTCCTCACTGCTCCCCGTCCCCTCCTCACTCCTCC
>NW_006922313.1:229888-236928 GCF_000298275.1 Orycteropus afer afer | reverse complement strand
TCCCCTCCTCACTCCTCCCCACTCCCCCTCACTCTCCTCCCGTGCCCCCTGCAGGCAGGAGACCATTGAGCAGCTCCTGAGCAACATGTTTGAGGGGGAGCAGAGCCAGTCTGTCATCGTCCACGGGATCCAGGTGCTGCTGACGCTGCTGGAGCCCAGGAGGCCCAGGTGAGGTCACCCCCCACCTGCCCAGCTGCCACGCAGGTCCCCACTCCCCGGCCCTAAGTCTTGGTGGCCCTCTTGTGAAATTGTTGCCCAGCATGTGTACTGTGTCCCTGTCCTGTGGTGACCCCACCCATGGCAGCTGCTGCTGTTCTATTCACGGGGGATCATCCTAGTCTCGGGGCTTTGACTTAAAAATGAAGCAGCTGGCTGGGCCCATCCCCACTGCTGCTAGGTGGTGGCATTGGGGTTGAGTGGGTGCCTCTGCCTGCACTCACTGCACTTCCACCTCACCAGCAGTAGAGGCTTCTTACGAGACCATCACCCCAGTAGCTCCCCTGCTCCCCGCACCCCCTGCTCTCTGCCCTGCCAGCAGGCCGTGCACCCATGTGGTTCCAGACTGGAGGGCTGTGGGCATGCAGGGTGAGCCCCCGGTGCCCTGTCACTCCTGTCCTCTGCTGCAGGTCCGAGTCCACGACCATGAACAACTTCTTCTGCAGCGTAGATGGGCAGTTGGAGCTGCTGGCCCAGGGAGCCCTGGAGAGCCCCACGTCCAGTGTCGGTGCCCTGCACGCCCTGCGGCCACGGCTCACCCACTTCCACCAGCTACTGCTCGAGCCGCCCAAGGTGGGCTGGGTGCTGGGAGGAGTGGCAGGGAGGGCTCCTGACACCCAGGGTCTGCAACTGAGGTTCTCACCCCGCTGCAGCTGGAGGCGTTGCAGACAACGTGGGGGAGCCTGGCCCCTCCGCTGGGGAGCACACGGCTGCACGTGGTCAAGCTCCTGGCCAGCGCTCTGAGCGCCAACGACGCGGGCCTGACGCAGGAGCTGTTGGCGCTGGACGTGCCCAACACCATGCTGGTACGGAGGCCTGGGATGCGGCCCGCCCCGGGCCAGCCCCCACTCTGTGTGGGGGCCCTGCAGCTGCTGCTTTGTCCCCTCAGGACCTCTTTTTCTACTACGTCTTCAACAACTTCCTACACGCCCAGGTGGAGATGTGTGTGAGCGCCATGCTGAGTGCGGGGCCCCCTTCTGACAGCGGCTCCGAGGCCCCTGTCCCCAACCCTGTCATCAAACATGTGAGCGGGGCTGTGGCACAGAGTGTGGGAGGTGGGGTGTTGGCAGGGCCTCCCCGCCACCACAGGGTCCTCCAGACCCTGCTGAGGCACCCCATTGGGATGCTGCCCTGCCCTGCCCTTCAGCAGCCAGCCTGGGCTGCACGTGGGGGACATGCATCCCCTAGGCGCTCCTGTTTAGTTGATGGAGTGTAGGGCCCTGCTGTTCAGTCTCTAGCTTGGGTCACGTGTGGGGGACATGCATCCTCTAGGCGCTCCTGTTTAGTTGATGGAGTATAGGGCCCTGTCGTTCAGTCTCCAGCTTGGAGACATGCGTCCCCTTGGCATGTCTGTTTAGTTGGTGATGATGGACGTAGGGTGTGGTGTAGGGAGTAATAAGCAGGGGTGGTGAAAGCTTTGAAGGAGGAGGGTTCGAGGGCCAGGTGGGCAGACCTCCCTGCAGGTGCCTGAGGTTGTGTGTGTGCACGTGTGCTTGCACTAGCATGTGAATGTGTGAAGAGCCGAGCAATCTTGTGTGCTCATGTGAGTGCATGAACACATACATGTGTATGACGGTGAGTGAGTGTTGGCATGTTTACACGTGTGGACACAGGCAAGGGATGTGTGTACACACGTGTTCACATGAGCGAACACATAGGTACGAGTGAGCAACTCGGTATGTGTTTACACATATGTGAGCATGTGTTTGGGAGGGGCTGAGAGATATGTGCGTATGCACGTATGTGTGAGACTAAGCTCACACGTGTGCATGAGGGTGAGTGACTTAGCATGTTTTTACATGTGCGAGCATGTCTGGAAGGCACTGAGGCCATATGTGCGCATGTGTGTGTTCACATGAGTGCACCAACACATGTATGAGGATGAAAGAGTGACTGTTGGTATGTACGTACATGTGAGCAGGCCCGTGGGAGAGGTCATACACATTTGCACTTTGAGCATGTAAATGTGCGGTTGAGTGTGTGTGTTTGTGTATGAGTTTGTGTTACGGGCGTGTTACAGGGTCACTCCAAAGAAAGGCGTGCTTACCTGCGCACCTGCCCCCGTGGCCTGCACTCCCTCTGGGGGCACGCTCGGGTTTGCTCCCCAGATACCGCCAGGCCACATCCCCTCCCTGACCCGCCACCTCCCCTCTCCCGTAGCTGCTGCAGCAGTGCCGCCTGGTGGCACGGATCCTGTCGTCCTGGGAAGAGAACGACCGCGTACAGTGAGTGCCGTTCCTGCCGGCTGCATGTGTGCACATGTGTGTGCGTGTGGTAGGGGCACAGAGTGGCAACGCAGGGGTGTGTGTGTATGTACGATGTGGGGGCAGGTAGAGGTGTATCTGTGAACACGATGGGGGCAGGTGGGGGGGTGTGTCTGTGTGTTTATGATGGGGGACGGAGGGGGCAGGTGGGGATGTATCTGCGTGTGTGTCTGTGTGTGTGTGATGGGAAGAGACAAGCTAGGTGGAAATGTGTTTGTGTGTATGATGAGGGGGACAAAGAGGGCAGGTGGGGATATGTGTGTGTGTGTGTAGGATGGGGGGACAGACGGGGCAGGTGTGTGTGTGTGTTTTGTGTGATGGGATGGAGGAGCCAGGTGTGTGTGTATGTGTGTGTGTAGGATGGGGGGATGGGGCAGGTGTGTGTGTGTTTTGTGTGATGGGATGGAGGAGCCAGGTGTGTGTGTGTGTATTTGACGGGATGGAGGAACCGGGTGGGCCGTGAGTGCATGGTGTTGAGCTGGAGGACGAGGATGCACCTGTGCCCAGCCTGGTCTGTGCCCTGCCCAGGTCCAGGGGAGGCCCCCGGAAGGGCTACATGGGCCACCTGACGCGGGTGGCCAACGCCTTGGTGCAGAATGCGGAGAAGGGGCCCAATGCTGAACAGCTGGGGCAGCTGCTGAAGGGTGAGGCCCAGTGGGCTGTGGCGGGGGCACGGGAACCTCATCTTCCCTCTGGGCTGAGCTTCCTGTGATGAGCCTGCGGGTCCCTTGTGGCCTCCTCGTCTTGCGACCGCGTCCCCCTGACGGCTGTGCTCTGCGCCCCACGCAGAGTTACCCGAGGAGCAGAGGGAGCAGTGGGAGGCCTTTGTGGCGGGGCCACTGGCAGAGACCAACCAGAAGAACACGGTGGATCTGGTGAGTCAGGCCCTGTGCTCGGTGCGCTCCTGGGCCCTGGCCTGGCCAAGTTGTGCTTTGGCTGCCTGGAGTCCGGTGAGGTTGGGCTGGACCTGTCCCCTCTTGCTGATTCTGTCCCTCATCCTGCTGGCCCCCACCCCATGGCTGCCTGTCTTTCCTCGCCTCGTGGCCCTTGTCCTGAGCCCTGACAAGCGCCTGCCGGCCCCTCCCAGGTGAGCACTCGCCCCCTGCACTCCTCCAGTGACGATGAGGACGACCGGCTGAAGGAGCTCAGCTTCCCGGAGGAGGCTGTGCTGCAGCAGGTGAGTCTGGCCCTGGGGTCAGGGGTCGCCGTCTGGCCGTGGCGACGCCTGACCGGGCTGCCTCTGCAGGCCTTCATGGACTTCCAGATGCAGCGCATGACCTCGGCCTTCATCGACCACTTTGGTTTCAACGACGAGGAGTTTGGGGAGCAGGAGGAGAGTGTGAAGTGAGTGTCTCCATGCTCTGCCTTTCCCAGTCCCTGCTTCGGGGAGCCCTGCACTGGGACCCTGCCTTTTTGTTGGTGCTGTGGCCCAGCCACCAGTGTCCTTGTAGAACTCCAGGGGGGCTCCTTTGTCTTTCTGCAGGGCAGACAGTGTCCTGAGGTAGGGGCACAGGCTTGGCGCCTGGCTTTGCTGGGTGAGCCGGGTGCCCTGGTCGTCTCCCAGGAGGTTTGCATTGACTGGTCACTTCCCCCTCACCAGCCCTGTATAGTCTCATGAAGGTGTAACAGAGAGCACCGTGCTGCCCAGTTCCCATCACTGAGCATTTTGATCAAAGGTTCTGTAGAAGAGTCTTGATCAGAAGGGGGAAGATGTGGAACAGAATTTCCAGTTCTCATGGGTTTCAGCCTTTCTGGAGCCATGAAGGCAGGATGAACCTCTGCAACTATTGCCCCAAGATCATCTTTAAACCTGCAACCAGACAACCCCTCAGAGGCTCCTTAGATTCAGACAGCACCTCAGTTTAACTGGGGAGGAGCGTTCCTCTTGGACATCGTGTCCTTTTAAGGATTGTCTGTGTGAGGTCGAGTTGCCAACAGCAACTGGAGAGTTCGGATGGGCCCCTTGGGGTGGGGGGCAATGAGTTTCTATTCACGGAACAGGAACATGTCAGAGAAGGAGAATGAGGAGAAGGGTGGCATCACGTCACTGAGCTGCACACATAGGAACTTGGATTAGCGGCATTTGCTGCGTAGTGTGAACAAAAGCACAAATGAAAAAGTGGCGACCAGCACAGGGCCAGGCTCAGCCTTGGCCCGGGAGCAGGCACCTCTTGCTGTCCATGCTGGCTTCTAGTGAGTTTGAGTTTAAGGGAGGCCGAGCCTGGTGCGGCCAGAAGAGGGTCCTGGCGAGTGGGTGCCCAACGAGCCGACGGGGGTGATCGGTCCCGTGGGCCCTCACCTGGCGTCCATCCCCACGGCGCCTGACCTCACGGTCCCTCGCCTTCCCCCCAGTGCACCCTTTGACAAGACGGCCAACATCACCTTCTCCCTCAATGCTGATGACGAGAATGTGAGTGGGGCCCCTTCCCTTGGGGGTGGCAAGTGGGGGGCCACCAGCAGTGCAACCCACCTGCCCACCTTCTCCCTCAGCCCAACTCCAACCTGCTAGAGATCTGCTACAAGGACCATATCCAGCAGTTTGATGACGAAGAGGAGGCCGGGGATGAGGAGGGCCCGGGCTCTGGGGAGTCAGATGGCGAGGACGGTGCCTGGCGGGGTGGTCAGCTGTCCAGAGGGGCCCGCCTCGGCCAACGCCAGAGCAGCCGGTGAGTCGGCCTGAGTCCTGCCTTGGTGGGCAGAGGCCTATGTGTCAACTGTCTGGGGCCTGGTCATCAGTGGCCTCATTTCCACAAGCTCCTGCACACAGTGTAGCCACACAAGTGTCCCAGTGCCGTGTGGGTGGGGCTCCTTGTAACAGTTGCCCGCCCAAGTGAACAGAACAAGGAAAACGGTGTGTCCGGTGGGGCACTTCGTTGAGTTTCATGAACCCACTTCCAAGGTGTTGGGCTTGCTGTTTCTGTTGCCATGCCGGCTCTGACGTGTTCCTGTGTGCGTTGCAGTAGGGCTGTGCCCCACAGAGTTTCACTTGTTACACCGGCTCTGACGTGGCCCTGTGTGGGCTGCGGTCCACATCCTGGCTCTGACGTGGCCCCGTGTGTATGTTGCAGTAGGGCTGTGCCCCACATGCCAGCTCTGACGTGGCCCTGTGTGGGCATCGAAGTAGGGCTGTGCCCCACAGGGTTTCCAGTGGGTGCTTTTTTAGCAGCGTGTTGCCAGGCCTTTCTCCCCAGATGCCTGTGGGTGGACTCGAATCAACAGCTTGTTCCGTAGCAGCCGATGTGTTGATCTTGTAGGGGCTCACGTGCCGCGTGAGGCTCCAGGTAGACATTTCGCTGTAGGAAGGCACAGGCAGGTGCTGCAGGAGTGGCCTGGCCCTGGGGAGCCCAGAGCCCGTCTCCCTCTGCCCTCCCCTGTGCCCTGCTCTGTTCCCCGCGAGCTGTGCTCTGGGCAAGTTTTCCCAAGAAGGTCATGAGGTGGTTCCAGTAACAGGAGCTTGATCACACCCTCAAAGTGGACATGGACTCCTTGCATTGGGAAGGCTGTGTGTGCTCCTGCTGCGTTCCTCTGTCACTGGTCATGTGCACCCACAGTGCCACAGAGACCTGCCGTGGAGACGCGAATACCAGCCTGGTGACGTGACTGTTGGTCCCTCAGCCTTCCCCTAGCTTTGAATTTGGGGACCAGCATGTTTTAAGTTGGCTTTTTTATCAAAGGGAAGGTGTCCCTAACCCAGCGTGCAGCATGATGGCCCCCCCTCTGCCAGGGCCGGCTGGCACTAGCACCCCTGCCGCTTCCACCTCAGCCTCCTCCCTGCCCCTCCGTGGGTCACACCATAGGTGACTTTGGCCGATACGAACAGGACCACACAGGGTCTGCTGGGTGTCTGGCTTCTGTCAGCTGCCTCCACTTGGGAGGCCCATCTTGTTGGGGTGCGGCCCACTCATTCCCACTGCCACCGTGGGGGTGGTGTGGCCCGCTCGTTTCTGGTGCCGCACAGCCAGCGTGTCCTTGTTGACTCGTCCCTTTGCTCTTGCTGGGCCCTCAGGCAGCTTCCTGGTCTTGGCTGCTGAGTGGGGCTACTATGAGCGTTCGGGGGGGTGTTGGCTGTAGGTCTGTCTGAGTTTCTTTTGGGTCTGCACCGAGGCATACAGGTACATCAGGAACCCTGGTGGCACGTTTACGTGCTTGACCGCTGACAAGGAGGCTGGCAGTTCAGACCCACCCAGAGCTGTGTAGGAGACAGACCTGGTGCTGTGTGTGTGTGGAATGGAAGAATGACAGCCTCAGAGCTGCCGTGAGGCTCTGCACTCTGTCACGTGGGGTGGCTGAGTCGGAGTCTGTTCAGTGGCACACAGCAATACACGCAGGTAAACATAGAGAAAAATGGGAATTGCAGAACTCTTGATTGTGCTCACGAGGAATCGGTACATAGACCAGGAGGCTGTCGTTTAAACAGAACCAGGGGATACTGCATTGTTTAAAATCAGGAAGGGAGTATGTCAGGGTTGTATCCTTTCACCATACTTACTCAATCTACATGCTGAGCAAATAATCCAAAGAATTGGACTATATGAAGAAGAATGTGGCATCAGGATTAGA
>NW_006922313.1:222545-229088 GCF_000298275.1 Orycteropus afer afer | reverse complement strand
TGAGTCGGAGCTGACTCAACAGCACCCAACGACCACAACAACAAGGTTGGGGGTTCGAGTCCACCCCTAGGTGCTTCAGGAGCAAGGTTTGGTGACCTGCTTCCAAAAAATCAGCCATTGAAGTTGAGGAGACTTGGACCGAGAAGTTAGAAGCAGAAATCACCGCATCAGAATCCTTGCCCCTTGAAGGGCTCAGGACACAGCCGCTGTGATAAGTGACTGCCAACACTCCCCCATCCTTGTGCTGCACCCCACAGCGCACTGTTCCAGGGAGAACATGTGGTGAACTGTGCTCAGGTCGTGGACCCGCACTACAGCAGGAAGTGGAGTAAGCCAAGCCTGACTCCGTCAGTTTCTAGAGTAGGCAGGGGTGACTGGCCTTCCTACAGAGACTGCAGACTGTAGGGGAGAGAATTTTGCCTAAGAATTACTCTAGCATTTTATCTTTGCTGTGTGACCTTGGGTATATGTTCCTTCACTTTTCTGGGAACAGTCTATGTTGCAGAAACACTGTGAGGATAAAGTTAGTTATTATTCATAAGGCATTTAGAACAGTGTCTGCCCACAGTAAGCACCGGCCGAGTTTAGCTGTTGCAATTAAGTTGATTCCAACTCATTGTGACCTGATGAGACACAGAAGAAGTGCCTCATAGGGTTTCTAAGGCTGTAATCTTCATGGAAACATACTGCCACATCTTCCTCCCACAGAATGGCTGGTGGGCTTGAACCAGCAACCTTTCATTAGCGGCCAAGCACTTAACCACTGCATGCACGTGTGTGTGCGCGTGCACGCACACACACACACACACACACACACACACAAAATTAGCCATCGGAGACCCCGTGGAACCCAATTGTACTCTGACACCCACGGAGGGGTCCGAATCTACTCGAGGGCAGCTGGCTTGGTTTTATGTACCTAGGGGAGCAGGATTGAGGAACTCTGGTGGTGCAGTGGTTAAAGCATTTGAATGCTAACCAAAAGGCCAGCAGTTCAAACCTACCAGCTTACTTCGAGGGAGAAAGATGAGGCAGTCAGCTTCTGTGAAGACTGACAGCCTTGGAGACCCTGTGGTGCAGTTCCACTCTGTCCTGTGGGGGTGCTGTGGGTCAGAACTGACTGGACAGTAGTGGGTGTTTTGGAGTGAGTTTCCCTTTTTGTTAGAAAAGACGACAACCTTCCTTTCTCGCGGCAGCTCTCCTGAGGTGCAGCTCACCCTCTTCAGGTGTGGGAGCGCTTTCTGCGTCCTCTCCCAAGTAGCGCAGCCGCCACCACCTCCGGGGTCAGAGTACTCTCGGCATCCTGAAGAGGTCTCTGTTGCCCGGTCATTCCAGGTCCCGTGCCCACCCTGGCTCCTGGCAACCCCAGTCCCCTCTCTGTGCCATGCTGTTGTTGGGCTGCTGTGTGGAGTCCGGCACGCCCATAGCAGCCCCGTGGGACAGGGAAGCTGCCCCTGGGTTTCCTAGGCTGGAACCTGGGCGCAGTCAGACCTGTCTCCCGCAGAGCTGCCCTGTGGGCCCAGCCCCGGCCTTTCGTTGGCAGCGTTGTTTCTCTGGTGCTGCTCCAACAGAACACCACAAGGGGGTGCTGTAACGGCCCGTTTACTCGCTCCCAGGTCAGGAGGCTCCAAGTCCCTGAGCCCAGGGCCGGCTCGGGAGGAAGGCGCTCTCTTCCGGCTCTGGGAGACTCCTGGCCCCTTGTGAGCTTGCTCCGGGCCGTCTTCCCGGGGCTGGACACCGCTCTTTCCCGTCTCTGCCTGTTGCTTCCTTGTTTAATCTCCTTGGTACCTCCAAAGAGACGCAGCCGAGATGTGCCGGACGCTGACCCTCCTCGGTGATGGGACAGAGACCAGAGGGGACGCAGGTCAAGACTGACAGCACGGGGCTGGGGAGCGCGATTCAGGCTGAGCCGCGGCCAGTGCCTAGCCGTCACTCCCCGGGGCTGCTGTGGGTCTGCCTTCTCTGGACATTGGACGCACACAGGTGTTTCCTCTCTGGTCTCTTCCACGTTGTTCCACAGCCGCGTGGTATCCCCTGGTGCGGACAGGCCACGCCTTGTCGGCCATTCATCTGTGCATCTCCTCACACAGGCCCCCGGCTGGGAAAGCCCTGCTGCATGTCCCACCCCATCTCTCCCACCACCTGCTGCCTTGTTCCCAAGGGGCCCCAGAGGCAGCGGGCAGCAAGGCCTAGTAACGGTGGTCGGGGCTGTCCACGTCCCCTGGGTGCCCAGCCTAAGTGGTCACAGTGGTCGGGGCCGTCCACGTCCCCTGGGTGCCCACACAGCAGTGACAAGGGCCTTTCTTGGGACAGGAGCGGAGGCAGCACAGACAGTGAGGAGGAAGATGAGGAGGATGAAGACGAGGACGATGAGGAGGAGGACGGTGACGGCCACATGGCCAGGGGCGGGGCCGGCTCCCCCTCCTGCCTGAGCGCCGGCCTCCAGCCTGTGGCAGCACCGCCTCAGGGTGAGTGGAGTGGGGAGGGGGGGTCAGCGACCGAGCCCTGGCCCTGCACTCAGCTCCCACTTGCTCCCTCGCCAGGCCCTGGCTGGACGGCCACCTTCGACCCAGTGCCTACTGAAGCCCCGTCAGGCCCCTGTGTCTCCAGGGACAAGGAGCCCAGCCCCGGTGCCCCGGCGCCCCAGGGGCCTCGCGATGGCCCCCAGGGCCCACCTGCCCCAAGCCTGGCTGCCCTTGCAGCCGGTGAAGCCCTGCAGGTTAGGTGAGGACTCGGTGAGGAGCCTAGGCTGCGGGCAGGGGCACTGCCCACCTGGCCCCAGCCTGACCTCTGGCTGCCTCCCAACCAGGTCTCAGGACCCTGCAGCCCCTTCAGCACCTCAGGAAGCCTCTGCCGGCGGTGGCATGGTGGCGCCTGCGGGTGAGGAGTGTCCCCTCCCAAGTGCTGTCCTCGCTCCGTTGTCCCCTGCCCTACCATCTGTGTGCCCAGTGCCTCCACCTCATAGGTGCCTCACTGCTTCCTCTCTGCCCGCCACAGCCCCCTGCCAGGCCTTGGTCAGTGTCGGGGACCTCCAGGCCACCCTCAGCAGAATGTGCAGTGCCCCCAGCTCCTCAGACAGGTGACAGGCTACTGCCACTGGGGCGGGGAGGGCCGGCACCCAGTCTTCCTGGTTGACGTGGGCCTGCCTTGTCCACCTACAGCTGCTCAGACCAGCCGGGCCCATGGTCTCTGCCTGGGACCTCTTGTCTTCTCGCCCTCTCTGCCCAGTCCTTATGTGTCACAGGGCTGTGCCTGTGTTAGTGACATTGGGGCTCAGCTGAGGGATCGGGCCAGGGCTTCTGGGTGGGGGTGGGCTCATAGGGGTGGGGCCGTTAGAGGTTGTCTGTCCATCCACAGCCCAGGGGTTGGTGTGCTGCCTGGTGTATGTAGGTTCTTGGAGGGGCCAAGTGCTGGGGGGGCAGGGTGTTACACTGGGGCTCCCAGCCTGTGACCAGGCAGGTGCCCCAACCTGTACAGGATGGCTGGGTGCCCCAGGGGTCATCTGTGTTGCTGATGCTCCCCTCTCCCCCAGTGCAAGCAGAGACCCCTCTACCTCTGTCCCAGCCTCTGGGGCCCAGCAACTCCCTGAGACCACCGAGGGGGAGAAGAATCCATCGCCCTTGGGGCTGCCCCAAAGCCAGAGGTGAGCAGGGGTGCAGCCAGCGGGTAGGTGGGGTCCTTGTGAGCGTCACGCGACCCTGCGTCCTCTCCTGACAGTGCCCAGGCCCTCCAGCCGCTGCCTCCAATGCTCGGTGGCTCTGCGCTGGGTGGGCCCATGGCCCTGGGCTTCCAGTGGCTGCCAGGAGCGGTGGGCAGTGGTGGGCAGTGCGGCTCCCGGGGCTCACCTGGCATCTCCCTCTCTTCCAGGTGACTGCCTGGGCCTGGTGGTGGCAGCATGGCCACAGCGTCCACGCTCCTGGGAGTCTACCTGGGGTGGGGGCAGGGCTGGCTCCCGGGGCTCCCGCTTCCCTGCCCCCCATCCTGTGGGCTCCCAGGAGCTGGTGCTGGGGGTGGGGGGCCCGCCTGCCCATCCCCATTTGCACTGAAAACAAGGAGCTTTGCCTCCTGGAATAAAGATACAGAGTGTCGACGAGAGCCAGGCCGGCTGGGCTCCAGACTCTGTGGAGACGGGAGGAGCGGAGAGTTGGGTCCAGGCGCCCTCCCTGGCCTGGCCCGGCAGGGGTGGGGGAGGCTTCACCACACGCAGCAGTGCCCTCCCCAGTCTGAAGCCAGAGCCCCTCATCCCAGCCTCTGAGCTCAGGACCTCGAGCAGGGGGGAGCTCACCAGGTCGGGGGGCAGTCGGGCCAGGAGGCCATGCCTTTGCTGAGCCCCTCCCCCAGTTCTCCCCTGTCACCTGGCTTGGAGCCCAAGGTCTTGCTGGGGACAGGGCTAGGGTCCCATCCATGGGGGCCTATCCACGAGGGACCCCAGAAATTCCTTCGTGGCCGTGGATACCCTGCAGACACCCTATCCCCTCCCTCTCTGGCCTCTCCCAGCACCGGGTAGGGGTCTGGCTGGGGCCCCCCGTCCCGAGTGTTTCGGGCCCCAGGCCCAGCTGCCAAGTGACCTTGTCCCAGCACCCTGTCCCGAGCGAGCTGTGTGAGTGGTGCGTGTCTGCAAGCTTTATTTCATGTTGCAAATAAAATAAAGGAGAAAAGCGGGGATGACTGCTTGGTGCTCAGGCTGTGGGGGTGTGGGCCAGGACCCCTACTCTGGCTCCACTGCACAGCTCTGGGGGTCCCGGACCCCCTGTCCCTGCCGTAGTGGTGGCCCTAGGGAAGAATCAGACCTCCAGGCCCCCTGTCGGAGCCGTGGCAGGAGTCAGGGGAGAGGAACACGGGCTTGGAGCAAGTGGGGTGTGATTTTTGGAGTCCGCCTGGAGAGTGGGGATGTGGACAGCTGCCCACAGCAGGAAGGGATCGTTTCCTGGGGTCCCCCCGAGGGGCATTTGGGGGACACAGCTGCTGCCCAGAGTAGGAAGGGGTTGTTTGTGAGGAGGAAGTGAGCCTAGCACGCTGCTCACGCTCAGGCTGCATTCTGGGGCCCAGCCCTGGGTGACTCCCAGCCCTGCGCGTCCCTGTCCCACAAGGCAGGTTGAGGGCCACAAGGCTGAGGGCTGCACCCCCGCACAGGGGAGCCTGTGGAGAGGAACGAGGCCCCACATGGTGCAGACTTGGGGCCTTGGTTTCCTTCAAGGTCCTGGTGCTCCCTGCTGCACCTTGGGGTTTGACGACAGCTGCAGCGTCCGTCAGGCAAGGTTCAAGTTCCAGCCCCACAACTGCAGGGACGGACGCAGGGCCACCTGCCCAGCGTGGAGGTGGCAAGCTTGCCCTGTTTACCACCTGGTGCATGTGGGGGTACTGTAGGCCTTCCCTGAGAGCCGGAGGCCGGGAAGAACAAGCGTGATGCCATGGCGTCTGCAGAGACCTTGTCACACCCTCGTGCCACCAGCCCCAGTGACCAGGTCATCCTCACAAGCCCCGAGGCCATGAGACTCCTGAGACCCGGTGCGGCTGGTTCTGTCTGTTCCCACTCTTCATCCGTCCCTTTCTCGAGTCCTTCGGGACTTTAGGACGGCGGGCTCAGCGGCTTGGGGACGTGGGCCAGGGTCCTGAGGACCACAGGCGGTGCGGCGGTGGTACCCTTGCTCTCTGGGGCAGCAAGTGGAGAGGTCTCGCGGCAGTGGCACCAGCTTCCCCAGCACCTAGCGAGGGACTCCCTGTGGGCTGAGCCCCGTGGTGCTGCCCCTCCTCGCCAGTGGAGGCTGGGTCTGGGAGCTGGCCCCCATCCTTTCCTGATGGGTTAGGAACCAGACAGGGGGGGTTTTCACAGGAGAAGCCAGGCGGGGGCGTGATGGGAGTGGAGGAGGAGCCCAGGGTCCCGATGGGCACCTTATCAGCCAGTGGCAGGCAGGGCAATCCCTGGGCTGGGGGTGACAGCTCCCTGGGCCCTGTTATCAGTCCCAGAGTCCACAGGACATCGCTGCGAGTTAACGTGTAACCATGTGCCTTCCCCTTCATCCCCCAAAGCCACCAGCGCCCAGGCAGAGGTGACTGGGGGTGACACGGACCAGCATGGACACCGGGGGAAGGGGGCGACTCCGAGAGCCTGGCCTTGTGGCCCATGTGAGAGCCCCTGGGGGTGCAGGGAGGTGGGGACAGAGCCCTGGGGGCCAAGCTGGAGGCTGAGGGGTCCGCAAGGGCTGGGGGACCGGGTCCTGGGCAGGCTGGAGGCCTGGTGACAGCAGGGGAGGGCGGGGACCCCCACACCTGAGTCCCGCCGCAGCTGGGCCCGGGGCCCAGGTGGCCTGGATGGGTGAGTCCCAGCCGTGTTGGGTGGGCTGCAGCCTGGTCCTGGAGCTCACAGTCCTCCTGTCCGCCCCCACCCCAAGGCCCTGCACGCCGCCAGTGGGCTCAGCCTCTTCTTCCTCACCTGCACCGTCTACTTTGTGCTCTGGATCCCTGACGACCCACCATCCCCACTCGGTGCCCTGGTCAAATGCCTGCCTGTCCTCAGCCTGGCTGTGAGGCTGCGGGCTGTGT
>NW_006922313.1:201651-221645 GCF_000298275.1 Orycteropus afer afer | reverse complement strand
CTGGAAGGAGCTTAGTGCTCCGCCGTGTGCACGTCGGGGGGCGGGGCCTTCCAGGCAGAGGGACCTGCGTGCAAAGCCCCGACGTGAGGTTCCCGGGGCCTGGTGAATCCAGAGAGGCAGCTGGGGCAGGGCGTGTGGGCCTTGGATGGCACAGCCGGTGACAACAGCTGGCTGCTCCCGTGGGACACCGTGGGGGTTGGCACCGTGGGGGTTGGTGGAGGGCTTCAGCCGGGGAAGGATACAATTTGGGGTGCGTTTTAAGATCGTGCAACTGCAGAGAGGCCTGGGTAGTGCAAGCTAACGGGTTGGCAGTTCGAACCCAACCAGAAGCTCTGTGGAGAAGGTCCCGGCAGTCCGGTTCTGGGCTCCCCCCCCCCCAGAAGACCCCGTGGAGCTGTCCCACTCTGTCACGTGGGCTTGCGATGACTCGGAATTGATGGCAGTGGGTTTGTGGTCGCCAGTGTTGAGAACCGGCAGGGCGGTGGTGGCCGTTGGCCAGCACTGTAACTCCAGCCCGAGGTGAGGGCGGCAGGGAGCAGGCAGGAGCAGCCCCCACCCTTGGGCTCCGCGGGGTGGTGGAGGCCGAGGGCACAAGGAGGAGTGGCTGGGGTCCAGAGGGCTTCCGGGGCACCGCCCTCACCGGGCGCCCCCTGCTCCTCGCAGGCATGGCCGCCTTCGCCGCAGCCCATCTCCTCTACCTGATGGTCCTCGGACTCTCCCCGCTGCGGCCGGCCACGCTGCTGCCCGTTGCCCTGGCCTGCGGCCCGTACTGTGGCCTGCTGCTGCCACACTTGCCCCCAGACATGGTCCTGCCCGTGGCGGCCTACGCCATCTTGCTGGCCGCCATGCTGTGGCGTGGCCTAGTCCGGGGCGGCAGTGCCGGCCTGGGGGCCCTGCTCTTCACGGTCTCGGACTCCGTGCTGGCCTGGGACACCTTCTCGCAGCCCCTGCCCAATGCCCGCCTGGTGGTCATGACCACCTACTATGCAGCTCAGGCCCTCCTCGCTCTGTCAGCCATCAGAGGCCCGAGATGCAAAACGAACTGACCGGGGGTCTGGGTGTCCACACCCCTCCCTGGCTGCCGGGGGCGCGCTCAGGCCTCCCAGACCTCCAGTCCCAAGTGGACCTCCATGGAGTGTGCTTCCGGCCTCCCGTCTGGGGTGCGGCAGGCTCAGGACATCGGGGCCACCCGCACGGTTCCCCTTCTGCCACGGAGCTCCAGAAATCTGCCCTGGGTTCCGAGTCCAAGCCTGTCACCCGGACCCACGGTTGCCTTCCCCGTCCCCCTGCCCCTTCCTGTGCTACTAATCTCTATTGTCATCTCCTAAGTAAACTGGGCATTGAAATGGCGGTGTCTTGTTATTTTGGGACGGGTGTAGGGGCAAGGATGGTCAATGGCCAAGCAAGCCCAACCCAGCCCACTGCCGTGGAGTCCATTCCTACTCACAGCGCCCCTAGAGGACAGAGTGGAACTGCCCCACAGGGTCTCCCAGGCTGTCAATCTTCCCAGAAGCAAAGCCCCAACCACACCCACTGCTGTTGGGTGGATTCCCAGCCAGCTGCCCTCTGAGTGTGATATGATAATTAATGGCAACAGATACCTATTAAGGGCCCACTCTGACCCAGGCCCAGTGCCCAGGACTCACAGAACGTCTGACAGTTCTCCCATGGCTCTGTGGCGTGCAGATTCGTGACCCCCTTACAGAGCTGAGGCCCCAGGAGACCAGTCACATCAAGGGAGGCAAGGGTTAGGGAGGGGCCCTGGAGGAGGGAGGGCTGGGACGCAAGGCCGTGCCTCGGCTGGTGGTCCTCGGCCAGCTGCGTCCAGCCTCTGAGACCCGAGGGAGCAGGACTGACCTGTACAAAAGCCCTGCGTGGCTTGCACCGCGCATCACAGCCCACGATGGGCATGTGGGGACTCTTCCTTTGTGAAAGTTTTTATTGTGATTTGGGTGAATGTTTACAGAGCGAATTCACTTTCCACACACAGCTCACATACGCTCTGTCTCATGACACCGACTGCAATTTCCCACAAGGCGGCAGTTCCCCTCCCACTTCCTCCCCATAGTTTCCTCTTCCCTGTGTCCTTCCCTCCCCGGTGCTCTTGCCCCCCGAGCTGTCTCCCTGTGCACACACTGCCCTTCTGTTCTCCCATGATGGATCTCTCCAAGGAGTGCATCTACCTGATGAAAATGTTCAGCCTGTCTCTTGTTTGGCTGGAAGCCACAGGAGTGGGTTCCATTCCAGACCTGAAGGGCAGCTAGGGGCCATAATTTCGGGTTCCACCAGGCTCTATCAAACCAGCAAAACTGGTCTTTTTTTTTTTAATAATTTTGAGTTTTGTTCCACACTGTTCTCCCACTCTGTCCAGGATCTCCTACATGGATCGCCTTAGGGACTCTTATGACAGAGAGGAGACATCTACGTCCTGGGCTGTGCGTTTAGGGACCTGTAACAGCAGTTACTGGGTGGTGTGGTGCCTCACACCCTTGGCTGCTAACTGAAAGGTTGGTGGTTGAAGTCAACCCAGAGAGAGGAGGGCTTGGGGAATCGGGATTCCTGGGCTCCGAGAAATGAGTCGGGGGTCCCCAGGGCTGAGGGACAAGGGACAGGAGGACTGGACTCCTGGGGTGAGGGGGGAGGGGCTGGGGGTCAGCACTCCTGGGTCTGAGGGGGGAGGGGCTGGGGGTCAGCACTCCTGGGTCTGAGGGGGGAGGGGCTGGGGGTCAGCACTCCTGGGTCCACGGGAGGAGGGCGGTCGGGACTCCGAGGGGGAGGGACCTGGCCAGCAGGGCTTTTCCTGGGGTGAAGCCCCAGGACCTCCACGCTCGCACCATCCTGTCTGCATCCAGCCCTTGTACAGGCCTGGGCTGATTGGTCATCGGTGGGTGTCAAGAGCGGAACTCCGCCAGGGGCCTGTGTTCCTCCTGCCCTCGCTGTGCTGGGAGGAGCTGGCCCTGGGTGCCCCGCAGTGGTCCCTATTCTTTCTCAGGCCGGTGGCTTCTAGCAATGAGTGGAGGGGGTCTCAGTGACACCCTAGACCCTGGCCCGCCTCCCAGACCCCATCAGAGTCAGACTCCCTACTGCTCTCTCCCCGGGCCACCTGGACCAGGGTGGCCGCTGCGACCAGTGATCGACCCCCACGGGGAAGCACAAGGAAGGGGTGGGCAGGATCCTGGCTCCTGCCTACATGGGACCCCCATCTCGCAGCCCTCAGCCCAGTCAGAAACCTGAGCGTGGAGGCTCAGACCACCAGCTCCATCACCCTGCACTGGGTGGCCTCTGGGGGCCCTGACCCCTGAACCTACCTCTACTGGGTCCAGTGCGCTGGGATAGGTGTGGCCAGCAGGCAGAAATTACCTCCCTCTGGAACTGCCACTCCTCGGAAGGAAGGTTGGGCAATCCTACTTCCGTAGTGATACTGCCTCGGAAACCCAAGGAGGGGTGGCTATGAGTCGGGGCCGACTTGATGGCACATAACAACAACAACAACAACAACTGGAACTGAACCCACTCCTGTGGCTTCCAGCCAAACAATAGACAGGCGTGTAGGGTGAACATTTACATCAGGTAGATACACTCCGTGGAGTGATCAATCAGTCACTCAATTGTGGGAGAAGAGAAGCCCTGTGTCAACTTGGCTGGACCACATTTCTGTGTGGTTTAAGCAGTCGTGACGTGGGTTATTCCCATGATGACATCAGATATGTATATGTTTTGAACAGCCAATCCATTGAAAGGGAGTTTCCCTAGGGGTGTGGTCTGCTTCCAATATATTTATGGACATCCTGGGAAAAGAGACATTTCTGTGGATCGGGATCCTGTTGTGCTGCCTATAACTGTGAGTGAACAATCCACCATTCAGCCTGGAGATCTTGGATTCATCATTCGTTGGAGTCAACAGCCATTATACTGCCTGCCAACCTTGAGCTCGTCAGCCCCTGCAGCTGCGTGAGTTGGGAAAAGCCTCCAGCTTGACGTGTGATCCAAGAACTTGGGACTTGCCAGCTCCTGTAAGTATGTGAGCCATTTTCCTGAGATAACTTTCTCTCTCTCTCTCTCTCTGTATATAACCTTTACTGGTTTTGCTCCTCTAGAGAACCCAGCCTAACACATGCAGTGTTTGCACAGGGAGATAGATTGGGAGAGGGGCAGGAGTCCATGGGAAGGAAGGACACAGGGGAGGTAACTATGGGGAGGGAGTGGGAGGAGAGCTGGGCTGGTACCAGGTAAATTGTGGGGATTGCAGTCAATGTCATGAGACAAAATGGGTATGAACTGCTGTATGGAAAATGAATTTGCTCTATAAACTTTCACCCAAATTGCAATAAAAAATTCATATATATATATATATATATACACACATACACATACACATACACACACACTCTAAAAAAAAAAGTACCTCACACAGCCAGTCACAGCTGAGGGCCTCCAGCCTGGGACCTCTACCCCTTCTCTGTGTGGGTGGAAAATGAAGCTAGGGGTTCCCTGGGAGCCTTGGGGTGTTCCCAGGAGAGGGGACCACCTGTGTACTTGCCAAAGGGGCAAGGAGGCTGCATCTTCTGACCTCCCATAACCCCACAAGAGGAAGACAGAATGACCATCAGTAGCCCAAGGCCTATCCCTGCGAGGCCAGACTTGCTGCCTCCCTCCAGCCCTTTCACCAACCCTGACGCCAACTGTTGCTCCCGCAGCACCCACCACCTTTCTGCTGGGTTTGATAATTCGCTGCAGTGGCCACATAGAACTCACAGATTGTGGAGTTTATTAGGGAAGCACCAGGCTACAATTCAAGTTCAGGAAAAAAGCTCAGTCTCTCTCAGCCCGCCATCTCTCAGCCAACAGTCTCTCTCAGTCTCTCTCCCAGCAGTGCGTGTGTCTCTCAGAGTTTACCTCTGAGCAATGAGTGTCTCTCAGTGTCTTGGGTGCACGTGACTCTCAGGCGTGTATTTCTCTCAGCAGTACGTCTTTCTCAGCCAGCAGTCAGAGAGATTTCTTCTGCCTCTAGGAGGGCTCTTTTTGAACCTGGCAGAGTGGCCAAACTAGCCAATCCCAACATCAGAATTCTATATACCTGAGAGAGAGCAAACTTCCCAGAAAGTTACTTGGTGCTGCTCCCAACAGAAATACCCTGGGTGAATAACTTTAACAATCAGGAGCTACTCAGTTGCTCACGGAAAATTCCACCACGGAGTTTACACAGACTTATGGCTAGAAAAGCCACACTATGTAGTTCCCTACACCGCAGTACTGCATGGTGCTTTGTGTGTGTGTAAGCACTGCATCGCACCCTGACCCCTCCGGATTCTGGAGCTTGGCTGCAGATGGTTCTCCTTAGCCACCAGGGCCACGCAAGTCTGACGTCCCCCAAAGCTGTCCACATCGCAGTCCCCAGAACCTGGGACTATATCACCTTGTTATTATTGATTTAATTTCTTGTTAACATACCAGGAGAAAGTGCAGCAATTCAGCGGCTTTTGCACATACAGCTCAGTGGCAGTGGTGACTTTTCACACTGTCACCGTCCTCACCCTCCTTTCTGACTTGTTTCTACCCCCATCACAGACACTCACTGCCTCTCGGCTTCCTGTCTAATCTTTTGAGTTCTGGTTCACAGTTTGGTCCCCTATAAAGCACAGGGCTCAAGACAGATGTTGTTCACTAGTTAAGCTAAACTATTGTTTGGTTTTGAGGATGTGGAACAGGGTATATCATTACTGATGTCAGATAGATCTTGGGCCAGTGCCAGCATCCCCAGTGGGACCAGAAATATGTCCCAGATAGTGGTTGTGATGCAGGCCCTGGAGTCACCAGGTGGGCTGAGAGGGACAGAGTCCAAGATGACAGCCAGTCCCTTCACATGTCCACAAATATGGTGTAGTGCATTAATATGGTCCATCTAACCACAGTCTTTGTGACTCCCACCAAATGACTGGGAGGGACTATGTAAATGAGGTGCTTGTGGTCCACCAAGGGATTGGATAGCTTGCTAATAATGCAGATAGGGTGCATGGCACCTTTGTGGAGGTGGGACCATGCAAATAAGGTGTATGGAACCTAAGGAAGGGATTGGTCAGTTTTGCCGTCTTGCTAGGCTTAAAATGAAACCCCCAGAGACGTAAAGGGGGGACTTGACTACCACCAAGAAGAGACCAGAGTGGAACACATCCTTTGGACTTAGGGTCCCTGCACTGGGAACCTCCTTGGGAGTTGCAACACCCAAGAGATGGCGAGAAACTGGCCGAGAATAACAACAACGAGAAAAAATGCAACATAGCCACTGCAATGGAGTCAGATTTGACTCCTAGCAACACCTCCTTGGGTTTCCAAGGCTGTATCGCTGTGGAAGTAGGTTGCTCAACCTTCCTTCCGAGAACCAGTGGTGAAGAAATGGTGGCAGCAGAGGCAGCTGTGAGGCTCCTGGGAGACGCACGCTGTGGGCTTCCCGGCCCACAGGGAGGAAAGCTGATCTGGGCACCTGGTGGAGCTAGGTTTGCTGACCCACAGCTGGAATTGCACACCTTCAGTTTGAGGCTTACTGGTGGAGGGGGGGGTGCCTCCAGGCATCTGTCGGTAGTACTAAAAGAGCTTTGTAATACATCCTGGGCAGGGCAGAGGCTGTTCCGCATAACCGTTGCAACAAACCCAGCAGAAAATTAGAGAATGTGGTTGGAGGGACAACTCCAGAGGTGGGAAAAAGGTTGGAGAGAGGAGGTATGTTGGCCTCCACCTCACAAGAACCGGCCTTGGACTGCTGATGCTGATAAACCTGTCCCCCTTTCATGAAGTTAGAGGCAGTCAGGTGACTCTGCCAAACCATCATTACGACGGGGGGCAGAGTCTCCCGTCCACCAAGTGTGTGGCCTGCCCACACCTCCCTCAAGGCTCAAATAGGCCTTTCCAGGAGCTCTCAGCTTGAAAAGTCTACTTAAGTGTCCCTGCTCCATTGCCATGGACATCCCTACGTAGCAAGTAGGGGACCACAGGACTCAAGTGCTGTGTAAAACCAGTAGACAAGTTCGGACTCAAGAATAGAACTGGACCCCATAGGGTTTCCAATAGCCAATTTTTTCAGAAGTAGACCATCAAGGCATTCTTCTGAGGTGCCTCTGGGTGGACGTGAACCTCCAACGTCTTGATCAGCAGCTGAGTGCTCAACCAGCAATCCTGGTATAATCACACAATGGAATAGTACTCAGCAATGAACAAAACAGGCCATAATGCGTACAGGGCTATGGATCACTCTCAGGACGTGTTGAGTGAAGGAAGCTGGCTCACACGGCATATTTCTACAAAGTTCTACTCAAAACTCATCCGTGATGATAAAAACGAATGCTCTCAGGGGACGTGGTCATTGACCAGAGAGGGTCAGAAGGGAACTTCTAGGGTGCTGGAAACATTCTGTGATTTTGATCTGGGCGGTGGGTTCACTAAGGGATAAACCAGTTGCTGGTGAGTTGACTCCAACTCATAGTGACCCCACGGACGTCAGGGTACAACTGAGCTCCATAGAGTTCGTGGTGGCTCATTGTTCAGAAGTACAGCAGCGGGTCTTTCTTCCAAGGCACGTCTGGGTGGACTCCAACCTCTGACATTTACTGTTTGCACCACCTGGAGACTCGTCAGGTGTTTTGTGTTGTCAGGTGTCGTTGAGTTAGTTCTGACCCAGGACAACCGCGTGTCCAACTGAAGGCAGCCCTGCCCGGTCCTTCACCATCCTCACAATCCTTGCTCTGCCTGAGCCCATTGTTGCAGCCATTGTGCCAATCCGTCTCGTTGAGGGTCTTCCTCATTTTCACTGACCCTCTGCTCTACCAAGCGTGATGTCCCTCTCCAGGGTCCCTCCTGACAGCAGTTCAGAGTGTGTGAGATACCTGTTCTTTGAGAGATGTGCTATGAACACTGCATTCCAGTCTATGGCTTCCATGTTGTTTTCTCACCAGTATCTTCAATTACCAGAAATTGTTCATTTTGATGAGTTTAGTTTATTATTTTTCTTCTCTTATGGCGAGTGCTTTTTGTGTTGTCTGCAAAATCTTTGCCTACCCCAGGGTGATGAAAATGCGCCATGCGTATTCTTCTGGAAGCTGTGTGACTCAAGCTTTTATTTTTATATGTGTGATCCATTTACAGTTGATTTTTGTGTATGGTGTGACATAGGGTTTGTGGCTCATCCCCCCCATAGAGCAATTGAATTGTTTATGTATCATTTGTTATAAAGACTTTTCTTTCCTTGTTGAATTGATTTAAACCCACTGCCATCAAGTTAAAAGGAGCTGTGGTGGCATAGTGCCTAAGGCATTTGACTGGTAACCAGGTTGGTGGTTCATACCCACCAGCCACTCTGTGGAAGGAAGACTGGGCAATCTACTTGCATAAAAGATTTTACAGCCCCAGAAACCCAATAAGGGTCGCTATCAGTCTGAATCAACTTGATGGCAGTGGGTTTGATGCCATGGAGTCCATTCCAACTCACAGCGCCCCTAGAGGACAGAGTGGAACTGCCCCTTAAGTTTCCAAGGTGGTTAATCTTCAGGGAAGCAAAGCCCAAACCACACCCACTGCCGTGGAGTGGATTCCGACTCACAGCGCCCCCAGGCGACAGAGGAGAACTGCCCCGTAGGTTTCCAAGGCTGTCAATCTTTATGGAAGGGGACTGCCTCATCTTGGCCACTCCATGGGAGAAAGATGTGGCTGTCTGTTCTGTAAAGATTTACAGCCTTGGAAACCTGTGAGGCAGTCCTGCTCTGTCCTGTAGGGTCACGAGGAGTTGGAACCGACTTGACTGCAGTAGGGGTGGTTTGGTTTCGGTTATTGTCCAAACGCTGCTACCCTCCAGATGGATCAGCAAAACTTGCTGTCTGTTCAGCAGTGCCACAGCTTAGCCAGAGCACGGTGTCCGCACTCCCTGAACTCTCTGCTGGAGTTTTAGAAGATGCTTTGGAGTGGCTGGACACGGGAAGGATGGGGCCCACCTGGAACGCATTGTGGGTTGGACTGTGCCCCTCCCTCATCTTCTTTGTCCTGGGCCTGACGAGTCCAGGTGAAAGTGTCGGTGGCTGTAGGCAAATCAGGAATAGGAGGACAGACAGAAGTTGTCTTTGTTTTCCTGATGGGACCTTTGTCCTCAACTGCTGCTCCTGGTATCTTAAAATTTATTTCAAATTAATTATTATTACTATTATTATTGTTTTTGGGAGCTCTGGTAGCGTAGTGCCTAAGGCACTTGACTGCTAACCAGAAGGCTGGCGGTTCAAACCCACCAGCCACTCCTCAGAAGGAAGATGGGGCAATCTACTTGTGTAGTGATACTGCCTCGGAACCCAAGGAGGGGTCGCTATGAGTTGGGTCCGACTCAACGGCACATAACAACAACAACAACAACATTATTTTTACTTTTATCCAAGTTAATGTGTGTCTACCATCTAGTTCTACCCTTCCATTCCCCACTCACCCCTGGTTACCATCAAGGAATTTCTTTTTTTGTGAAACCCTTTTCTTGACTTTTTTTCCCCACAAGAGTCATCTCATACAATGTTTGTTCTTTTGCGGTTGACTAACTTCCCTCATAATAATGGCCTCTAAGTTCATCCAAGTAATGACTTGTTTCGCAGACTCACCCCTGCTCTTTAATGTTGTGTAGTATTCCATTGTGTGTCTGGACCATAGTTGGTCGATCCATTCCCGTGTGGAAGGGCACTTAGCCTGTTTTTTTGCTGTTGTGAATAGTGCCGTGATGAACATGGGTGTGCATACATCTGTTCGTGTACTAGCTCTTAGTCTTCTAGGATATAAACCAGTAGTGGGATTGCTGGATCATGTGGTATTTCTATTTCCAGCCTTCTATGGAAGCCATACCATTTTCCACGGTGGTTGTCCTGGTGTTTAGCTTGAGTGTGCATAGGTTCTACCTCAGCTGCATTTTGCTCTGATAGAGTGTCTGGGTGGGTTAAGGGCTCCCACTCAGGTTATCAGCTTCTCCAGAAAGTTCCTACTCAGAAGCTCCTCCTCTTAGATGCTTTTCCTTGGTTCAAGAGAACCTGCCTTAAGAGGAGTGGTGTATCCTGACTGTGGGAGCATTGGTAGTTCAGTGTCGAATTCTCGCCTTCCACGCAAGGGACCTGGGCATGATTCCCTTGCAGTGCACCTCAAGTGCACCTGCCATCAGCCTGTCAGTGGAGACTGGCACGTTCCTGGGATGCTGGACGCGTTTCAGCGCAGCTTCCAGGCTAAGATGGCCTAGGAAGAGGGCCTGACGCTTTCAAATATCAGCCAGTGAGGGCCCTGCGGGTCAGAACCACCCTATTTGCAACCAGTCCTTGGGATGCGCAGGACCGCACAGCATGTCAGTTCCGTTGTTCCTCGAATCTCTGTGATCGAAGACCGATCAGCAGCTAGCAACAACAGCACCCCCCTAATTGTGATTCTGATTAACAAAATATATCTGTATGTTAAATCCCATAGACACCGAAAGAAAAAGTCAGTCTTACTGTATATGAGGGAGCTCTGGTGGCATAGTGCCTAAGGCACGTGACTGCTAACCAGAAGGCTGGCGGTTCAAACCCACCAGCCACTCCTCGGAGGGAAGGTTGGGCAATCTACTTCCATAGTGATACTGCCTCGGAAACCCAAGGAGGGGTCACTATGAGTCAGATCCGACTCAATGGCACATAACAACAACAACTGTATATTAATTTTAAAAATAAAATCAATGAGGGAAGATGGGGAACGAAGGGCCGCCTCTCCAGCCCACCCATGTCTAGAAAGCCCCTGGGGAAGTCTGTCCTCAAGCTCTACTCACTTCCTGCTCTCGCCATGTCTTCACATCCCGTTTCCACTTTGACCCACAGGAGGTCCTGGGTGTGGTGAAAAGGCCACAAGACAAAGGTCCCAGAGAGGAAACCACAGCTGGGCCTCCAGGTGGGGCCGCAAGGGGGCTCCACCCAGGACAGGGCCTGAACTGTAGGAGGCACTGATGTCGTGGAAGCAGCTTGGGGTTACAGGCTTAGTGCCCACTGATGTCTTACTAGTTTAAAGGTTTAAATTAGTTTAAAGGCTAGTTTAAAGGTTTCTGAGGAATTAGGGCAGGAGCCCTGGTGGCACAGTGATTAAGTGCTTGGCTGTTAACCAAAAAGTCTGTGGTTGGAACCCACCAAGTTGCTCCATGGGAGAAAAATGTGGCAGTCAGCTTCCATAAAGACTTCAGCCTTGGAAAGCCTTGGGCAAGTTCTGCCCTATGCTATAGGGTCTCTGGGAGAGGAATTCACTCGTTGGCAACGGGTTTGGTTTTTAATAGGGTATTAGCATGGGAGCTCTGGTGGTGTAATGCCTAAGGCATTTGACTGCTAACCAGAAGGCTGGCGGTTCAAACCCATCATCCACTCCTCGGAAGGAAGATGGAGCAATCTACTTCCGTAGTGATGCTGCCTCAGAAATCCAAGGAGGGGTCGCTATGAGTCGAATCGACTGAATGGCAGTGAGTTTGGTTTTGGTTTGTTTTTTCAGCCTAGGGAAAGGGAGAAATTTTTATCACAGGAAATCATATGGGACATGGCTGGGAGGGGCAAGGAGTAACTACGGTTGTTGAGAGTTTGGGTTACAAGATAGTCATGAGTTTTTATCGCAGAAAACCACATGGGCAACAGCCAGGAGTGCCAGTTAGAGCCCACAAATGCCAAGAGGCTGGGTGAAGCGATCGGAACGGTCGTGCCAGGGACTGAGTGAAGAGACAGCTGTGGTGGGCTAACCGTCCCTAGCCACCCTGTGTGGCAGAGCAGGACCGCCACACGGGGTCGCCTGGGCTGTCATATTTGCAGAAGCACATATCCAGGTCCGTCGCCCATGGAGCTGTGGAAGGTTTGAACCGCTGGTCTTTCAGTTAGCAGGGGAGCCCTCCTTAACCACTGCACCACCAGGGCTCCTGACGGGACAGCTGGGAGGAGTTGATGGAAGGCACTAATGGGCTTTATGACACCCTCTGTCCCTGCTCCCAGCCCAGGCACGGGCCGCCCCAGCGTGCTGATAGCCCGGGATGTGTGGGAGCTGCCCAAGGAGAGTACAGACCGCGGTGACAGGGGCTAGGCTAGGGCCCAGCGAAGGAGCTCGGCACCGGGAGCGACTGGGGCTTGTGCACATCTCAGGAGGGGCAGCCGCAGAATTCTAAGGTGGGTGATGCAGAACTCGGCCCAGGGCCCAGCCCCGAGGCAGCACCACCTGGGGGGTCCACTGCACTCCTGGCGCACACAGCCACGTAGGGAACAGGACAACCACTCACAGCTAACACAGCTCATAGGGAGAAAGTTATAACAGCATATAATATGGTGTGCCCAGTATTAATATATGCTATTCATTGTAGTTGATAATATTGATGTAATAAATTATAGAGCTTAGTATATATAGTGAAGTTGAGAATCACCATAATATATGGTATGGGAGCTGTGGTGGCACAGTGGCTAAGGCATCTGACTGCTAAGCAGAAGGCTGGCGGTTCAAACCCACCAGCCACTCCTTGGAAGGAAGACTGGGCAATCTACTTCTGTAAAGATTTACCATTTAGGAAACCCAGTGAGAGTCTCTATGAGTCGCAATCGACTTGATAGCAGTGAGGTGTTTTTTTTTTTTTAAATATTATACTACATTGTATCGTATCATACTACACTGTAAGGAGCCCTGGTGGTGCGGTGGTAAAGTGCTCAGCTGCCAGCTGAAAGGCCAGCAGTTCAAACCCACCAGACGTTTGGATGTGGTGTTGGCAAAGAATCTTGCCTATACCACGGACTGCCAGAAGAACGAACAAATCTGTCCTGAAGGAAGTGCAGCCAGAATGCTCCTTAGAAATGCGGAAGGTGACACTTCGTCTCATGTACCTTGGACATGTCATCAGGAGGGACCAGTCCCTGGAGAAGGGCATCATGCTGGGTAAAGTAGAGGCTCAGTGAAGAAGAGGAAGCCCCTCAAGGAGGTGGGTTAACACAGTGGCCACAACAGTGGGCTCAAGCACAGCCAGGATTGTGAGGGTGGCACAGGACCCGGAAGTGTTCCCTTCGGGGTGCGTGGGGTACCTGTGAGGGGGAGCCGACTGGAGGGCCCCTGATAGCATCAACAGCGGCAGTTCCGTGATCAGCTTGTTTGGCATCTCTGGACGGTTGGCCACGGCGGCTGCACCACTATGCTGGCCTAGTTCAACTTGGGGCTGTGGTTGTTGTTGTTGTTGTTAGGTGCCATCGAGTCGTCTCCGACTCATAGTGACCCTACACACTGCAGAACGAAACTCTGCCCCGTCCTGTGCCAGCTTCAGGATCCTTGCTGTACCTGAGCCCATCATGGCCACCACTGTGTCAGTCCATCTCGTTGAGGGCCTTCCCTTTCTTTGTTGACCCTGTACTTTACCAAGCATGATAGCCTTCTTCAGGGAATGGTCCCTTCTGACAGCATGACCAAAGTAGGGGAGACAAAGCCTGGCCATTCTCACTTCCAAGGAGCGTTCCAGCTGCCCTTCCTCCAGGACAGATTGGTTAGTCCTTTTAGCAGTCCATGGTACTCTTAGCATTCTTTGCCAGCACCACAGCTCAAAAGCATCAACTGCTCTTCGGTCTTCCTTATTCATTGTCCAGCTCTTACATGCATAAGAGGCATTTGAAAATACCATGGCTTGGGTTAGGCGCACCTTAGTCCTCAAGGAGACATCTTTGCTCTTTGTCATTTGAACGAAGTCCTTTGCAGCAGATTTGCCCAGTGAAATACATCGTCTGATGTCTTGACTGCTGCTTCCATTGGTGTTGATTGTAGAGCCAAGTCATATGAAATCCTTGACAACTTCAACCTTTTCTCCATCTGCCATGAAGCTGTTCATTGGACCAGTGGTGAGGATTTTTGTTTTCTTTACATTGAAGTGTAATCCATACTGCAGACTGTAGTCTTTAATCTTCATCAATAAGTGCTTCAAGTCATCCTCACTTTCAGCAAGGAAAGTTGTGTCATCTGCATATCTCAGGTTGTTAATGAGTCTTCCTCCAATCCTGATGCCATTCTTTTTCATATAGTCCAGCTTCTTGGATTATTTGCTCAGCATACAAGTTGAATAAGTATGGTGAAAGGATACAACCTTGACACTCCCTTCTTGATTTTGAACCATGCAGTATCCCCTTGTTCTGTTTGAATGACAGCCTCCTGATCTATGTACAGGTTCTTCATAAGTACAATCAAATGTTCTGGAATTCCCATTCTTCTCAATGTTATTCACATTTTTTTTTATGATCCACACAATCAAAAGCTTTTGGATAGTCAATGAAACATAAGTAGACATCTTTTTGGTATTCTTTGCGTTCAGCTAAGATCCATCTGTCCAAGGAGGGGTCGCTATGAGTTGGGTCTGACTTGACAGCACATAACAACAACAACAACAAGATGCATGTATATCATCAATGATACCCCTTGTTCCACATCCCCTTTTGAATCCAGCTTGCACATCTGGAAGAACCCAGCTGGCACATCTGGAAGTTCTCTGTTAATGTACTGCTGCCACCATTTTTGAATTATCTTCAGTAAGATTTTATTTGGATGCGATATTAATGATATTGTTCAATAATTTTCACATTCTGTGGGATCACTTTTCTTTGGAATGGGTACAAATATGGATCTCTTCCAGTCAGTTGGCCAGGTAGCTGTCTTGCAAATCTTTTGGTGTAACCAATAAGTGCCTCCAGTGGGGCAGCCATTTGTTGAAACATCTCAGTGGGTATTCCTTCAATTCCTGATGCCTTGTTCTTCACCAGTTTCTTCAGTGCAGCTTCAACTTTCTTCAGTACCGTTGGTTCTTAATCATATGCCACCTCCTGAAATGGATGAGCATCGACCAGTTCTTTTTGGTGCAGTGACTCTGTGTATTCCTTCCATCTTCTTTTGATGCTTCCTGTATCATTCAATATTTTGCCCATAGAATCTCTCAATATTGCAACTCAAGACTTAAATATTTTCCTTAGTTCTTTCAGCTTGAGAAATGCTGAGCATGTTTTTCTAACTCCACGTCTGTGATAGTTGAAGATGTGTCAACTTGGCTGGACTCCAGTTGTGAGTGGTGGTTCCCATGATGGATCACATGACTGCGTTCTAAACAGCCGGTCAGCCTAGGGGGAGTTTCCCCAGGGGTGTGGCCTACCTGCAATGCTATCCCAGGAACAAACTGGAAGAACAGCATTCCGGACTATATACTTCCTGGAGCGAGCAGCTCGCTGCTCACCCTGGAGGTTTTCGGATTCATTCTTTGTTGGGAACAGCGACCAGTGCACTGCGTGTCAGCTTGATTCTCTTGGCTCTGCTGTGCTTACGGGAACCAGACGACTCCGGGCCCCATCTCTCTCCAGAGACGAACTTTGTGACTTGAACTCCTCTGCCGTGCATGCGAAAGCCAGACGGCCCTGGGCCCCATCCCCCTCCAGAGACGAACTTTTCAGCTTGAACTTGTCGGCTTCTACACGCTTGTGAGCCATTTATCTAAGATAAATTTCTCTCTCTCTCTCTTTCTCTCTCTATAAATATATATATATATACTTTGCTGGTTTTTGTGTGTCTCTAGAGAACCCAATCCAACACAGCGTCTTTGCACATTTCATTATAGTAATTTACTTTGCTCAGCTGTTCTTTGAAATCTTCTGTTCAGCTCATTTACCTTGTCATTTCTTCCATTTGCTTTAGCTACTCTCCACTCAAGGGCAAGTTTCAGAGTCTCTTCTGACATCTGTTTTGTCTTTTTTTCCTTTCTTGTCTTTTTATTGACCCATTGCTTTCTTCATGGATGATGTTTTTGATGTCATCCCACAATTCCTCTGGTTTTCGGTCATTGATGTTCAATGCATCAGATCTCTTCTTTAAATGATTCTAAATTCAGGAGGGATATAATCAAGGTCGTATTCTGGCTCTCGTGGACTTGTTTTAATTGTCTTCAACTTGAAGTTGAACTTGCATATGAGCAGTTGATGATCTGTTCCACAATCAGCTCCTGGCCTTGTTTTGGCCGAAGATACTGAACTTCTCCATCACCTCTTGCCACAGATGTAGTCACTCTGATTCCTGTGTACTCCATCTGGTGAAGTCCACTTGGATAGTTGTCACTTATGTTGTTGAAAAAAGGTCTTTGCAATGAATGAGTTGGGGCTGTGGTAAGCTGCATAAGGTATGACTGTGGAAAACATCTAGTTTCTAAGGAAGCATTGAGGAGAGTCCTTCCCTCCCTTCAACCTCCCCTTTGCTCACAAAGTCCCTACTGAAGGAAGTCTGAGTTCTCCACAGCCTGTAGTGTGGCCCCTGACTCCTTATCCCCACACTTGCTAGAGGACTAGGTAGGGCTGTGCCTGGTTCATAATTTCCTCTTGACTGTGGCTCCCTTCAGGGCAAGGGAGAGACTGGGTTTTCCTTGGTGGCGTAGTGCCTAAGGCATTTGACTACTACTCAGAAGGCTGGCGGTTCAAACCTACCAGCCACTCCTAGAAAGGAAGATTGAGGAATCTACTGCCTTAGAGATACCGCCTCGGAAATTGACTCTGCAGTGAGGTTTTTTTTATTTTTGGTTTATTGCAGCCTTGCCTGGTTCAGCACCAGGGACAGCGACACAGGGAGCTACCAAGACCCAAAACTCTTTTTCTGTAGAGCCCGTTTCTACCCATAAGGACCCTATAGCACAGAGTAGAACTGCCCCACGGGGTTTTCTAGGCAGGAATCTTTAAGGAAGCAGATTTCAGGTCTTTCTTCGTGGAGCTGCCGGGTGGGTTTGAACTGCCAATGTTTTATTAGCAGCTGAGCACTTAAGTGTTGAGCCACCAGCACTCCGTCCCCTGAGGATAACAACAACAAAAAAAATATTGCTGTGGAGTCAGTTCTGATTCGTAGTGACCCAATAAGGAGCCCTGGTGTCACAGTGGTTAAAGCTCTCGGCTGCTAACTGAAAGGTGGGATTTTTTAATTTTTAAATTTGCAGTGTTCCCTCCCCTCCCTTCCCACCCTTGGTAACCAGCAAAGAAAGTTTTCTTCCATATATAAACCTTTCCTTGACTTTTTACAATAATGAACTAATAAAATATTTGTTATTCTGTAATTGACTTATTTCACTCAGCATAATGTCCTCCAAGGTCATCCACGTTATGGGGTGTTTTGCAGATTCTACATTATTCTTTAGCGTTGCATAGTATTCCATTGTGTGTATGGACCAAAGTTTGGTCATCCATCCCTCTGTTGATGGGCACCTAGGTTGTTTCCATCTTTTGGCTGTTGTAAATAGTGCTGTGATGAACACAGGTGTGCCTGTATCTGTTCTTGTCATGGCTCTCACTTCCTTAGGACATATACCTAGTAACGGGATTGCTGGGTCAAATGGTATTTCTGATTCCAACTTTTTAAGGAATCACCATACTGCTTTCCACAGTGGTTATATCATTTTACAGTCCCACCAGCAGTGTAGAAGAGTCCCAATCTCTCCGCATCCTCACCATCATTTGTTATTTTCTATCTTGTTCAGGTGTGATTTTTGAATCCACCAGTCACTCCATGGGAGAACGATGTGGTGATCAGCTTGTGTGAAGATTGGCAGCCTTGGAAACCCTGTGGGGGCAGTTCCACTCTGTCTATTGATTCTGAGGCAGAATCCATTCCATGCACTGGGTTTGATTTGAGCTTTGCTTCTGTAAACATTGATATCCTGGGAAACCCTGTGGGGCAGTTCTTCTTTGTCCTCTAGGGGCGCTGTGAGTCAGAATGGACTCCATGGCAGTGGGTGTGGTTTGGGCTTTGCTTCTGTGAAGATTGACAGCCTTGGAGACCCTGTGGTGCAGTTCCACTCTGTCCTCTAGGGGAGCTGTGAGTCAGAATGGACTCCATGGCAGTGGGTGTGGTTTAGGCTTTGCTTCTGTGAAGATTGACAGCCTTGGAGACCCTGTGGGGCAGAATCGATACCATGGTAGTGTTTTTTTTTTTTTTTTTTTGACCCTGTAAGGACAGGATAGAAGTGTTCCATAGGGTTTCCAAGGCTGTCAATCTCTATGGAAGCAGATTGTCACATCTTTCTCCCACAGAGCAGCTGTTGGGTTCCACCCATTGACCATTTGGTCAGCAGCCAAGCACTTAACCACTGTGCCACCAGGGCTCCTCTTACCAGGACCCAGAGACTCAGAAACGGTCGTGTAGGAAAGAAATCTGTCCACCTCCTCTCCCTCCTCTCAGTGGCTTGGCTTGACCCTTCCTTGTTCTCTGCTGTGGCTCCAGCCTTCAGCTTAGGCTCAGCGTGCCGAGGGTGAAGATCAAGACAATGTGTGGCGTGAAGGAAGGGACAGGAAGCAGGACATGGGGATAAACGTGTGTGTGCTGGGACTGCCCTGCCTTTGCTATGTTCTGTTGGTTAGCAGCAAGTCACATTAAAAAAAGAGAAAAGAACACATGTTGGTGAAGATGTGGAGAAATCAGAGCCCTCATCCACTGCTGGTGGGAATGCAAAATGGTGTAGCCACTGTGGAAAATGGCTTGGTGGCTCCTTAGAGAGTTAAAAGCAGAACTCCTCTGTGATCCGGCAACCCTACTCTTAGGTACAAACTCAGGAGACTTGAAAGCAGTGATGCAGAGACCTGTCTACCGTGGTCACTGCAGCATTATTCACAGTCGTCAGAAGGTGGAAGCAAGCCACATGCCCATCAACCAATGAATGGATGAAGTATGTGGTTTATGCACACGATGGCGTATTACTCTTCCATGAAGAAAGAATGAAGTCCTGACACATGCTCCAACACGAAAACACTGAGTAACATGAGTCAGTCACACAGTGACAACTGTTGTATGATTTCAGTGATATGGAACACTAAGAGTGGGGAAAGATATGGAGAGAGGTCAGAGACTAACAGTGGCGACCAGGGCATTTGTGCTTAGCTGGTCCTGAGTTTCTGTTCATGGCAGTGGGAAGTTGGGCAGTGGATGCTGGTGACGGTTGCACAACATGACTGAAATGAGTTTAGAAATTACTTAGTTTCATTGAATTGTTGTTCTGTGTGTCAGGTTGGTTCCAACTCATAGGGACCCCGTGGACAACAGAACAGGACCCTTCCGGCCCCAAGCCATCCTCACAGTCCTTGCCGAGTCTGGGCCCATTGTTGGAGCCGCTGTGTGGATCCATCTTATTGAGGGTCTTCCATTTTTGGCTGACCCTCTGTCTATTTTACCTGATGTCCTTCTCCAGAGACTGGGCCATCTTGTTAACATGGTCAGAGTATGTGAGGTGAAGTCTGTCCATCCTCATTGAATTGTACAAGTGAGAAATGTCGAATTGGCAAATGTTGTGTGACCAATATTAAAAAATAACACACGGCAGCATGCATCTGAACAAAGAGGTGGCAGCGGCCACAGCAGGTCACAGGTTCTTGCCACAGTCAAGGAAGAGTGTTCCACGAGGGTGTGGACACCAGGAGCGCCTTGAGCCTACCCTGCTCTGCTCACTTCTGGGCCCTTGTCCCTCGACTCCATCACCCTCCTACCCATGGTGTCAGCCACAGATAGCATTTTAGTTCTGGGTTGATACATTTCTGCTTATCCTCCTTTCCCCCTTTGGTTCAAGATCATTTCAAAAACCATCAACTTTACCAAGTCGGTTAATCATGACTATCCTCATAAAAATTGTCATTTAATATATATTTCTTGTTTACTTTTAAGGTAGTGAAAACATACACAAGACATTTGCCAACATAACAGCTTCCACATTTACAGGGACATTGGTGACTATTTCCTGTTGGGCCACCATTGTTGCTGTCCTTTTCCAGAATATTCCAGCACCGTTAGCATCAACTCAATGCCCTGCAAACAAAGGCTTCCCCTTTCCCCCTCCTTCCAACCCCTGTTGTTGTTGTTGCTGTTGTTATGTGCCGTCAAGTCAGACCCGACTCATAGCGACCCCTCCTTGGGTTTCCAAGGCAGTATCACTACGGAAGTAGATTGCCCCATCTTCCTTCCGAGGAGTGGCT
>NW_006922313.1:194113-201495 GCF_000298275.1 Orycteropus afer afer | reverse complement strand
ATACATATTTTTTCCAACCTAACTAGGAACACCCCCTACCCCTTCCTTGGTAACCAACAAAGAAAGTTTCCTTCCATATACAAACTTTTACTTGGCTTTTTACAATAGTGAACTAAGGCAATATTTGTCCTTCTGTGATTAACTTATTTCACTCAGCATAATGTCCTCCAGGTTCATCCTTGTTTAATATTTTTACGGAACCTTCCAGAATTCTTCTCTCCTGTTATCTGAGTTCCAAGGGTGCTTCCTAATTCAAACTTTGTGAGACATGCTGGCAATTTGTGCATGTGTGGTTTCATTACTATTCTCACCGCGGTGGTTTGGGTGAAAGTTTACGGAGCAAATTGACTTTGCGTTCAGCAGTTCATACACGTCTTGTTTGGTGACACTGGTTGCAATCCCTACAGTGTAACAGCTGTCTTCCCTGTGGTTTTCTTTTCCCTGTGTCCTTCTTTCCTATGCATTCCTGCCCTCTGAGCTGTCTCCCTGCACAAATGCGAGATCTGATCTCCCGTGATCGATCGTTCCAAGGAGTGTACTTACCTGGTAACTGTTCACCTTGTACACTTGGCTGTTGTTTGGCTGGAAGTTAAGTGAGTTCAGTCACTGGGAAACAGGAAAATGCAGCGACTGGCTTTGTCGTGATATTCACTCGGTTGTGGTGATTTAGCACAGAACCCACCACATCTCTGATGTGTGCCTCGACGCCTCCTTAGGGACTGGATTGTCTTCCTGCCCCTAAATATATGTTGAAGTCCTAGTCTCTGTACTTGTGATCCTGCGTGGAAAAAGGGCATTTTGTTTTGTTAATACGGTCATACTGAGTAGTGTGAATTCTCAACCTACTCACTTCTGAGCGGCGTCTTATAAGGGAGGACACGCCGAGGTGCACGCAGGGGAGACGCCGTGTGGAGATGGAGGAACACTGAGGATTTCGGCAGCTGCCACAAGGTGGCAGAGACAAAGAAGGACCCTCTTTTGAAGATGATGCCCGACTCGATGGCAAACAACAACAACAACAACAACAGCCCTGAACTCAGAGTCTTAAATCAGTTAGGGGAACTTCATGGTGAAGAGCAGGAAGTGAGGTAGACTGGGAGACAGTTCCTACCTGCTGGCCTCCACTTCCTCTCGTGCCTTGCTGACACACCTGAAGGAACAGGAAAGGGCAAACTCTTGAGGAAGGATCAGTGCTGGGATCCTGGATGCCTGGGTTTCTGGGTGATAGGATGAGAGATGATGGGGAGGAGGGTGAGAGGCCGAGGGGAAGCACTCAGGAATTGAGGGGCACCGGTATCATTGGTGAGTGACCCTCCCACATGTGTGGGTACTGGGTCTGAGGGATGGGGTGACAGGGGCCTGCACTCCTGGGTCTGAGGGAGGGGAGCCAGGCTCCTGGGTCCGTGATGATTTGGTGATTTTTTCATCCAAGCTATTCCACTAATTCCAGGACTTTGTGTACAAGGAGGTGGACCCAGACTCAAGCCCGTTTCTCCATGAAAACAGAGGCCACTGGGCCCCTCCCTGTTTCCTCTGCCCTAGAGGCACCTGTTCTCCCCTCACTACCTCACCTCCTCAGTTCCCGGGTCTGTCCCATCTTACTTCCTCCCGTGTACCACGTGTCAAAAATAGAACCACGCCTGGTCACCTTGCTAACATGGGCTCCTGGGTCCCAGGGACACCTCCCTGTCACCTATCTCCTAGGCCTGGGAGGGGCTGGCTTCACACGAGACTTGCGAGCTGGGTTGACCCATTGGGAGGAGGCAGGAAGTGGGGGTGGGTTTCAGAGTCTGCCAAAGTCCCAGCTCAGATCCCCCAATCCCCCAACCCTGAGCTATCCCAGGACAGATTTCCATGAGGACCCTGTCTCCATCCTCCTCGCCCCCTACTGGGGACGTCAGAAACCTCCTGGGTGCCCCTACCCCGTCCACTCTTTCTGGCTGGGGCCCCTCAGGCCCTCCTGGTTGTTGGGCATCTGTCAGCCTTTGTGGGTCCCTGTGTCTCTTGTGAGGTTATCTGTCTGTGATAATGGGCTCCTTTCTCCCCTGTAAGCTGGTCTCTGTCCACCTGTTGCTCTCAGTCCCTGTGGGTATCAGCCACTCTGCCTGTCTTTTCACTGTCGCTGTGACATGTGTCTCTCTGCATTCCCCTCCCTGCCCTTCCTTTCTTCCTTCCCCCCTCCCCTCCTCCTCCTCTCTCTCCCCCCACCCTCTTTGTTGTCGTTCTCTCCTCTTCTTCATCTCTGTCTTCTCCTCCCCCCCTCCCCCCCCCCCCTGGCCCCTCACAAGACCCCACACAGCCCCTTCTTCCTCACTAGCACCATCTACTTCCTCCTCTGGGTCCCCAAGGGCCAGCCACCTGGCTCCGTGCTGCTCAGATGCCTGCCCACGCTCACCCACGTTCCTCTGGGCTGTGCCTTCACGGAGGGACTACACCTCGCTCCTCCAGGGACCACGTTGTGCTCGGCTGTGTGGGACATGTGCCTCATCTGGCCTGATACCTTTTTCTGTGGTGAGCTGGATGGGGAATCTCAGTATGGAGGCAAGGCAGGGGCTAAAAACATGAGTGGACTCTGGGGTCCAGAGCAGGCTGGATCCTAATCCACCAAGAGAGGTCTCCTTATAAAAGAGACACAGAGACAGGCAGAGGGAGGACACTGGTTGGTGTCTGCAAAAAGACATGGAGGCAGCATCTTCTCAAGTCCTGTAACTTCGCAAGAGGAAGACAGAATTCCCATCAGCACCCAGGGCTTATTCCTATGAGGCCAGACAGGCCGCCACCCTCCAGCCTTTTACCAACTCTGACAACAACCATCCCTCCCGTGGCACTCAGTACTTCTCTGCTGGGTTCGATAACTCATTGCAGTGGCTACACGGAACTCAGACAGTATTCATGATTAGGGGGTTTATTAGGGAAGTAATAGGCTGCAAATCAGAATACAGTTCTTCAATCAGGAAAGTCTCCCTTCTGCTGTGCCTTCAAACACGTGTCTTTGGCCCTTGGCCTCTCAGCCTGGCCCCTGCCCTGCTCAGGCAAGTGTTACAAACCTTTTAGCTCTTGATAGGTACACCTATGTGCACCCAACTCTGCCAGCAAGCCTCTTGCCCAAAAGCACTTGGCTTTCTCACTCTGTGGGCCAGGTGAGCCTGCCACTCTGCCTCATGCCTCTTGGTTCCACTGCAGCCATCTCTCTGCTGAAACATCTCTCTCTACCAGGCATCTCTCTCTGCCATGTGTCTCTCTCTGCCGGGTGTTTCTGCCAAGGAGGTCCAGTGCAGGGATCTCAGGGCCACTTCACTTCCAGCTCTTCAATCTTGATGGCAATGAGATCACACCCCTGCCTCTAGGAGGGCTCATTGTAAGCCTGGCAGTGACAAAAGTGACCAATCCCAACATCAGAGTTCTGTACACCTTATTTGCATGGTCTCACCCACTCCTCAGAAGGAAGATGGGGCAATCTACTTCCGTAGTGTTACTGCCTCAGAAACCCAAGGAGGGGTCGCTATGAGTCGGGTCCGACTCGATGGCATATAACAACAACCACCACCACCCAGTAATCTGGTGGGAGTTACGAAGACTGTGGCTAGAAAAGCCACAGCAGGTAATAGACTGCCCCGCAGCATTGCAGGTACATGGTAAAGAGTGCCCGGAGCCGCCAGGGGCTACGAGAGACTTGGGACAGTCTCCCTTAGAGTGTCAGAAGGATTCAGCACAACTGACACCCTGACCTCAGACTCCCAGCTTCCAGAACTCACTTGGTGGCACTTTGTTACAGCAACACCAAGAGACTAAGACAGGTTCAGAGGGTTTATTTGGAAGATGGCTTCAGGAGGTAGGGACAATTTTAGCTGAGGGACAATGAGAAAAAGTCAATAACGTGTGAACTATTGATGTCACTACCATGGATCAGTGGGTCTCAACCCTGCTGTTCACCCTCTAAAAAGGAGGGTACGTTCACTTCAGAATTACCTGGCCGACTTGTGGAGGGCTGGAGCACTTACCCACCAACTACTATCATCTGGTGTGTGTTGGAGGTCCGTGACTTTCTGCCCTACTTTTTATTCATCTGTTGTTGTTGACGGTATGCACAGCTGAACCACACCACTTTAACAGCTTCTGTATGTACAGTTCAGTGACATTGGCTACACGTGCCTCATGCTCTTTCTCCTTTTCTGAATTGCTCCTCCTTCATTACCATAAACTCACTGCTCCCTAAATTTCTTATCTAATCTTTTGAGTTACCTCCATCAATTTGATCCTACAGAGATAGTTATTAAAAGAACATAATACTCAAGGCAGACAGTCCTTCACTAGTGAAGCTAACCTATGGTTTGGTTTTAAGAAGATTTCAGGGGATATTTTTAGTTTAAGGTTTAAAGAACATCTCAGGGTAATAGCGTCAGGAGTTCACCCACCCTCCATGGCTTCTGAAAGTCTAAAGTCCACCAAAATTTGAAATTCGGTTCTGCCTTTTCATCCTTTGGGTCAGGATTCTTCTGTGGAATATTTGTTCAGTTGTGGTAGCCAGGCACCATCTAGTTCTTCTGGTCTCATGGCAAAGAGGGCAGTTAACTCATGGAAGCAATTAACCACACATTGCATTTCTTCCTCCTATTCCTGACTTTCCTTCTTCCTGTGTTGCTCCAGATGAATAGGGACAAAATGTCGTGTCTTGGATGGCTGCTTGCAAGCTTTGAAGACCCCAGGCATTACACAACAGAACTAGGAGCAGAATAGAAGCACTAAACATGTCATCAGGCCAGTTAACTGGGATGTCCCATGAAACCATGACCATAAACCTCCAAACCAAGGAACCAAACCCCATGATGCATTTGGTTGTACATAAGCAGCCTCAGCAGCTACTCTTTGGTTGTTGCTGTTGTTGTAAACATATCTATCACATAACTTCTGCCAAATCTGCTTTTTACAGCTGTACAACTAATGTCGTGAGCTCACATTCACATGATATGTGAGTGCTACTGACCCTTGCCTGGTCAGCCCTGCAAATATGGCCTCCTGTGGATGACCCTGACATCCAAGGAGATGGCAGATGAATGGACAATGAGGAATGTGCAAGTTTGAAATGTAGGAAACCCCACAACTCCAGCTCAACCCTGCCTGAGGCAGTCCCAAGTGCCTCCTAGTCCCAGGAATGGCTTGGGAGTCAGCCATTTTACTAATTGCCGGTCCTATTCCCAGAGCCTTCCATGAGTCACTCAACATCCCACCTGATCCCTTGCAAACACCCCAAACCCACATTCACCTCGGAGGGGCCAGGCCCTTTCCTCTTCCCCAGAGATGTGATTGTCAAATCCTGAATAGCCCAATCTTCCCCTCCCCTACTCTTCCTTGTCCTTCCAGATGGAACAGTACGAGGTACTGTCTGTCTGTCCCACTACACCTCCTGGCCAGAGGAAAGCCTCCCCAACTCCCTGGACTCCCTGCTGGCCTCCTGGAAACTTCAGGCAGTAGCTGGACCAAAACAAGGATGGGAGTTCCCCATAGGGCACTGCGGTCGAGCCACCTCCCACCATGAAGACATCCCTTCACTGCGACAGACAGAGTGGACTCCCTCTGGCAAAGGAAGAGCCCCAGGGGGAGGGAATCTTATCTTCAGGCTGGGAAGTCTTTAGGATCCTGTTGTCAGGCCTCCCCCACCAAGTGTTCCTGGTGTTTAACTTGACGTTTAGGACCAAGAAGGCGGCCTCCTCTGTCCCAGGTGGATCCCATCCACTTGGAGGTGTTAGAGGGATAGGCAGAGAATCCCATAGCAATGTTCTCCAGAAGCTTGCCTCCAGGCCTAACCTTGCCTAACCCATGGGCTCAGTTGTAGTTCTTGGATCAGGAAAGCATGCCTTTCTATTCTTAGCACCACTCCTCCTAGAATTCCCCTGGATAAATTTACTCTTCAAGTCTGACCCACATCCTTGAGGAACCATATCCTGGCTCTTGGCGTATCTGCATGGTTTTATTCACTCCCATCTCTCTCCCCTTTTCAGCAAAGGCACAGGTCACAGGGGTCTGCTGATTCCCTGGATGTGTTGGTCCAGCATTTGAAGGCTAAGGACCACGTGGACCCATTGAACTAGGAGAAAGGCGTTCAGGGCCTGAAATGGTGCAGACAGAAGTGATGGGAACCCCGCAGGAAGGGGAAATGGGAGGGGCTTTGGCAGCCTTGGGGCTGTAGCTGATCCAGGAAGCTATGGGCTCTTCGGAAGGTGCTGTGGGGGGTGGGTGTCAGGATTAGGAATACAATAAAGACATCGGCAGGGAGGTTATGAAACACTCCACCCCAGGGGAAGTGCGCTGACATAGACTGGGGTTACAGGGGGCAGACTGGCCCCAGTGGTCGGATTTCTCTGAAGTCATATCTTCGCTTAACTTCTTCCCCTGCCCCAAACTGCTTATTTCACTCCCTCTCTCCTCAGAGCAGTAGCTCAAAACCCCACGAGCATCTGTATTAGTCTCCTAGGGCTGCTATGACAAAAGATCACAGAGTCGCTCATAGTTCCGAGTGTGTGTAGTCCTGGAGTCTGGGAGTCTGAGATCAGGGTGTTGGCTGTGTTGAGTCCTTTCGAGGGCTCCAAGGGAGAACCCGTCCATGACACTCTCCTTGCACCTGGTGGCTCCTGGCACTTTTCTGAGCCTCCCACAGCATCCTTCGTCTGTCTGTCTTTTTCTGTCTCTTCTCTTTTATAAGGACATCAGTCACATAACATTAGGATACACCCTACTCCAGTGTGACCTCATGTTAACTTCACTGACAACATCTTCAAAGATCTGTTCTCAAACAAGGCCACATTCACAGGTACAGGGATTAGGACTTCAGCAGATCTTTTTTGGGGACACAATTCAATTTACAGAAAATGGGGTGACTCTTTACATAACATATATTTTCTAACTATAAAATGTTGTTGGAAAAAGTAGGGATAAATTTAGTGGCCCTAATATAAGGCATAAATAGACTATCAAGCATAACCCAAAATGCACAAACAGCAGAAGAGAAACTAGATGAATGGGACCTTCTAAAAATTAAATGTTTATGTGCTTCCAAAGACTTCTCCAAAAGAGTCAAAAGAGAACCTACAGATTGGGAAAAAAATATTTGGCAATGACATATCTCACAAGGGACTTATCTCTAAAATTTTTAGAAAACTCTAACACCTCTAACAAAAAGAGAAATAATCCAATTAAAAAATGAGCAGAAGACATGAATAGACACTTCACCAAAGAGGATATCTGGGCAGCCAACAAACATATGAAGAAATGCTCACAATCTTTATCTATTAGAGAGATGCAAATCAAAACGAGATACCATCTTGCCCCAGCACTAGTAGCAAAGTTCAACAAGACAGAAAATAATAAATGCTGGCGAGGATGTG
>NW_006922313.1:180200-194013 GCF_000298275.1 Orycteropus afer afer | reverse complement strand
AAAATTAAATGTTTATGTGCTTCCAAAGACTTCTCCAAAAGAGTCAAAAGAGAACCTACAGATTGGGAAAAAAATATTTGGCAAGGAAATATCTGACAAGAGACTTATCTCTAAAATTAATAGAAAACTCCAACACCTCAACAACAAAAAGACAAATAATCCAGTTTAAAAATGGGCAGAAAACATGAACAGACACTTCACCAAAAAGGATTTTCAGGTGGCCAACAAACACATGAAGAAATGTTCATGACTGTTAGCCATCACTCACTGCCATCGAGTCGGAGCTGACTCATAATGACCCCTCTTTGGGTTTCCAAGGCGGTATCGTTACAGAAGTAGATTGTCCAACCTTCCTTCCGAGGAGTGGCTGGTGGGTTTGAACTGCCAGCCTTCTGGTTAGCAGTCAAATGCCTTAGGCACTATGCCACCAGAGCTCCCATTTCATTAGCCATTAGAGAGATGCAGATCAAAACAATGAGACAACATCTTGCCCCAGCACTGGTACCAAAGTTCAACGAGACAGAAAATAAATGCTGGCGAGGATGTGGAAAGATTGGGACTCTCATACACTGCTGGTGGGACTGTAAAATGGTACTACAACCACTGTGGAAAGCAGTATGGTCATTTTTTTTTTTTTTTTAATTGTGATTTGGGTGAAAATTTACCAAGCAAATTCACTCTCTATACAGCAGTTCACATACACTTTGTCTCATGACATTGACCACAATTTACCACAATACAACAGCTCCCCTCCCTCTTCCTCCCGATAGTTACCTCTTCCCTGTGTCCATCCCTTCATGCACTCCTGCCCCCTGAGCATAAGCAGCCCTTCTTTCTCCCATGATTGATTTCTCCAAGGAGTGTATCTACCTAATGTAAATGTTCAGCTCATATGCCTGTCTTTTGTTTGGCTGGAAGCCACAGATATGGGTTCAATTCCAGACCTGAAGGGAAGCTAGGGGCCATAGTGTCAGTGGTTCCATCAGGCTATATTGGACCAGCAAACGTGGTCTCCTCCCTCCCTTTTTTTTTGTCTCCAAATGATTTTGAGTTTTGTTCCACATTGTTCTCACTCTCTATCCAGGATCTCGTACATAGATCCCCTTCCAAGTAGTTGACAGTGGTAGAGTATGGCCATTTCTTAAAAAGTTGGAATTAGAAATACCATTTGATCCAGCCATCCCATTACTAGGTAGGTATATATCCTAAAGAAGTGAGAGCCAGGACAAGAACAGATATATGCACACCCACGTTCATCACAGCACTGTTTACAATAGCCAAAAGATGGAAACAACCTAGGTATCCATCAACAGAAGAATGGATTACCAAACTTTGATACATACACACAATGGAATATTATGCAGCCCTAAAGAATAATGTAGAATCTGGAAAACACCGCATAATGTGGATGAACTTGGAGAACATTATGCTGAGTGAAATAAGTCAATCACAGGACAAATATTATATTAGTTTGTTATTGTAAAAGTCAAGGAATAATTTATCTATGGAAGGAAATTTTCTTTGTTGGTTACCAAAGGTGGGAGAGGAGGAGAGGGAACACAGATAGGTAGAGACAAGTATTGATTTGGGTGAAGAGAAGGGCAGTGTCCCAAATGTGAGTGATCGACGGTGGCATTGAGGAAGAGGAAGACAGACAGAGGTACATCGGAGGTAGAGACAACAAAGATGAATCCTTTTGCACACACAGTACTGCATTGTCAGGGAAGGCAAACATGGGTATATAGGTGGATAGATGGGTGGGCAGGCTGAACTATTAGGTATGTCTATGCAGGGGGGACTGTGCCCAAGACCATGTGTAGGGGTGGCAGACAGTGTTTCTACAAGTGTATTGGTATGTTCTGTAAGAATTCCCAGGTGTATAGTAGAGCTGACAAGGGACAAGGTTGTAGTTACTTCTTGGCTACAGCCAGCTACCCAGAGGGAGTGAGTAGTTGGACCTGTGGGCTCGGGACCATGGTCACAGGGGACATCAAGCTCAATTGGCATAACATACCACACAAAAACATCCTACTTTGGCAAGTGACTGGGGTCTTCCAAGCTTGCAAGCAGCAGTCTAGATCCAAGGATGGGTCTCCTTGTCCAGAGCAAAGAAGAAAGAAGAAAACCAAAGACACATGGAAACAGTTAGTCCAAGGGACTGGTACACCATGAGATCCTCAGCCTATACGACTGACCAAGAAGAGCTAGGTGGTGTCCGGCTGCCACTGTCAACCACTCGGAGGGGGGTCTATGTAGGAGATCCTGGATAAAGAGGGAGAACGATGTGGAACAAAACTCAGAATCATAGAAAAAAAGAAAAAAAAAGGCACTGTTATTGGGTGCTGCTAAGTTGATTTTGGGGAGCTCTGGTAGCATAGTGCCTAAGGTACTTGACTGCTAACCAGAAGGCTGGTGGTTCAAACCCACCAGCCACTCCTTGGAAGGAAGGTTGGGCAATCTACTTCCATAGTGATACTGCCTCGGAAACCCAAGGAGGGGTCGCTACAAGTCGGGTCCGACTCAAAGGCACATAACAACAAGAAGAAGAAGTTGATTTTTGAGTCAAAGCGACCCCATGTCCCAGAGTAGGTCTGCCCCGTGGGGTTCATAGGCTGTTGTCTTCACAGGAGCACGTCACCAGGTCTCTCTCCCGTGGAGCTGCTGGTGGGTTTACACTGGACACCTCTTAGTTAGCAGCCCAGTGCCTCACTGCTGTGCCCCATGACTCCTTCAAGGTATAAAATAACACAGCTTACTCGATGAGATGTTTAAACCAGAAACCAAATGCACTGCCATCAAACTGATCCCGATTCACAGCGCCCCTAGAGGACAGAGTGGCACTGCACCACAGGGTCTCCAAGGCTGTCAATCTTCACAGAAGCAAAGCCCAAACTACACCCACTGCTCTGGAGTCCATTCTGACCCACAGTGCCCCTAGGGAACAGAGTGGAACTGCCCACAGGGTCTCTCAGGCTGTCAATCTTCACAGACGCAGACTGCCTCATCTTTCTCCTGTGGAGCAGCCGATGGGCTCAAACTGCCAACCTTTTGGTTAGCAGCTGAGTGCTTTAACCACTGCACCACCAGAGCTCCTTAAAAAAATCAGACAAAGGTATAGGGATAAAAATTAAAATGTCCTATCATCCCATGCATGGTGTATTCAGAAATGCCTTGGGGTCGAAGTGAATTAAAGGGTTCACACATGTCAAGGAAGGTAAGACAGGAATAAATGTGGGGAGGCCAAATGCAGGCCTGGGGAATACAGGGGGACCTTCAAGTCATGTCCCTTCTGGGCCTCGACTTCCTCCTCAGAGATGAGGCTGACGTCAGAGAACTGGCCCACTCCCAGAGGGTTAGTTCCCTCTTCTCTATTTCCCTTTGTAAAACACGCTGGACATGGGGATGGTGGTGACAGAGACGTCATAGAAACGGCAAGCATGCAGTTATTTTTATGCAAACTTTGTGCAAAGTGTGTTGAGCTGGCCAGCCTCCAAGATGGTGCCCAATGACCCTATCTTCTGATATTTATGCATTATTGTTCTCCTCCTCACAATGAACAGGGCTGACCTACGTGAGCAATAGCTTCCTCTGTAAATGATGGCATGTGACTTCTGACACAGGCCATAAAGGACACTGCAGCCTCCACTTTGCTCTTCTATGGATTGTACTGTGTCCCCTGGGAATATGTGTTGGGCAAATCTCTGACATAAATGGGGCACCATGAGGAAAAAAAATGTGTTGGAATCCTAATGCCTATGAATATGGAGTTCTGGTGTCGTAAGCGATAAAGCATTTGGCTGCTACCTGGAAAGTCAGCTGCCCCATGGAAGGAAGATGGAGCAATCTACTTCCATGAAGGTTTACAGCCTTGGAAGCCCAACGGGGGTCACTAAGAGTCAGACTCAACTCAATGGCAGTAAGGTGGTTTTGTTTCCTCCCCCATACCTGTGAATGCAATCTCATTTGCGTATAGGATTTTCTTTGTTATGTTAATGGAGCCCTATCAGGGTATGGTGTATTGTAATCCTGATCACCTCTGAGTTAAAAGGAGCAGTTTGAACCTGGAGATACCCAAGCACAAATGGGGAGTGACAGACACCACGTGCAGATCACCAAGGGACCTAGGGACAGAATGACCCTCCAGTGAGCCCAGCAGGCAGAGCCCTCCCCGTTCAGACTGGAGGCCTCCTGAATCGTGAGGAAAATAGATCTCTGTTCTTCAAGGCTCCCACTTGTGGTATTTATGTCCCAGCAGCTCTAAAAAAAGGAGCCCTTGTGATGCAGTGGGAGCTTCTGGAACAGTAGCTTGGGTGCAGAATTTGGTGATTCAGACTCGCCCAGTGGCTCTGCCAGAGACAGACCTGCATGAGCTGCTGGAAGGCTGCAGCCAAGAAAACCTTATGGGGCAGTTCTCCTCAGAATCGACTCGACTGCCTCCAGCAACAACTGCTGTAGGAAACTGAGATGGTGTCTCTTGGATCAGTCGCTCTGGGAACGCCAGCCACCATGTTGTGAGAGAGCTGAAGAAGCCCTCGGAAGAGTCTGTGTGGCGAGGACCTGAGGCCTCCTGCCGACAGCCAAGTGAGGGAATCATGGCCGCACGTCCTTCCGCCTGAGCCAGACTTTCAGGTCACTGCCACCGTGGCCAGCATCTTGATCGCAACGTCCTGAGAGACCCCAACCCAGCAGCTAAGCCACTACTCAATGCCTCACACTCAGAACAAGAAATACTTACTGTTGTTTTAAGCCTTGGGGTCCTTTGGTGCATGTTGTTGTTACTGTTGTTAGGTGCTGCTGAGTCCTCTCCGACTCATAGTGACCTTACGTAAAACAGAAGGAAACCCCGCCCGGTCCTGCACCAGCCCCACATCCCTGCTCTACCTGAGCCCGTCGTCGCAGCCACCGCGTCAGTCTATCTCGTTGAGGGCCTTCCCCTCCTTCGTCGACCCTCCACCCTACCCAGCATGACATCCTTCTCCAGGGAATAGTCCCCTCTGACAACATGACCAAAGTAGGTGAGACGAAGTCTGGCCATTCTCGCTTCCAAGGAGCATTCCGGCCGCACTTGTTCCAGGACGGGTCCGTCATAGCAACAGATGACTAAACCGTTGCCCTTGAGTCAGTTCCAGCTCCTGATGACCCCATGTGAGTCAGAGAACAAGCGACGGCGGATTTTCCGGAAGGGGATCCCCAGGACGTCTTTGCCCTGCACCCCAGGTGGATCCACACCCCGGCTTCCAGTCAGTAGCTGACATGCACCATCCGCCGCCCAGAGCTCCCCGAAACCAGTTGTCTGCACTCTGCTCCTCCAACAACTAGTGTCCCTATAAGAAGAGGATGGACACACAGACACAGACAAGGGAGGAAGGCCACATGAAGACGAAGGCAGAGGTTGGCGCCAGGCAGCTACAAGCAGAGGAATGCCTGGAGTCACCAGGAGCTGGAAGAGACAAGGCAGGACTTTCCCCCAAAATCTGCAGGAGGAGTGTGGCCCTGTGGACACCAGGATTTGACTTCCAGACTATGAGAGAATAAATTCGTTTATTAAATGGTATTTACCTATTTATTTGTTTTTAACTTTTATTGTGATTTACAGACCAAATTCATTTTCATACAGTCATTCATACACATTTTGTTTCCTGACATTGACTGCAGTCCCCACGATGTAACAGCTCGCTGCCCACTTCCTCCCTACAGTTACCTCTTCCTTCCCATGTATTCCCCCCACCAAGCCGTCCCCCCGCTAACACTGCCCTTCTGTTCTTTCACAATTGATCTGATCCCTCTAAGGAGTGTATCTACCTGATGTAAATGTTCACCCCATATGTCTGACTATTGTTTGCCTGGAAGCCACGGGAATGAATTCCGTTCCAGACCTGAATATTTACCTATTTATGGAGCTCTGGTAGCGTAGTGCCTAAGGCATCTGACTGCTGACCAGAAGGCTGGTGGTTCAAACCCACCAGCCACTCCTCAGAAGGAAGGTTGGGCAATCTACTTCCATAGAGATACCACCTCAGAAACCCAAGGAGGGGTTGCTATGAGTCGGATTGACTCGACGGCAGTGAGTCTGTTTATTTATTTTTTAAAATTTATTTTCTTTTTAAAATTTGTTGTTTTTTTAAAAGGAGGGACTAGGTTTGCTGGTCCAATAGAGCCTGATGGAACCACTGAGACTATGACCTCTAGCTGCCCTTCAGGTCTGGAATTGAACCCACACCTGTGGCTTCTAGCCAAACAATAGACAGATATATGAGCTGAACATTTACCTGAGGTAGATACACTCCTTGGAGAGAACAATCATGGGATAAAGATGGGCTGCTTATGCACAGGGAGACAGCTCAGGAGGCAGGAGTGCATGGAGGGATGGACACAGGGAAGAGGTAACTATGGGGAGGAAGTATGAGGGGAGATGCTGCATTGGGGTGAATTGTGGTCAATGTCAAGAGACAAAGTGTATGTGAACTGCTGTATGAAGAGTGAATTTGCTCTGTAAATTTTCACCCAAATCACAATAAAAAAAAATTTTTTTTAAATTGTTTTTTTAAATTAATTTTTTTGAAAGTATACACAGAAATTTTTTTGTTGTTGTTGTTGTTGTTATGTGCCGTGGAGTTGGACCCGACTCATAGCAACCCCTCCTTGGGTTTCCGAGGCAGAATCACTATGGAAGTAGATTGCCCCATCTTCCTTCCGAGGAGTGGCTGGTGGGTTTGAACCACCAGCCTTCTGGTTAGCAGTCAAGTGCCTTAGGCACTATGCTACCAGAGCTCCTATACACAGAAAAACATACACTAATTGAACAATTTCTGAAAGTAAATCTCTGTTCTCTTAAACCACGCAGTCGGAGCTAACTCTGAGGGCAACTGCTGACAATAGTTGGAGACCTTTGGTGACGCAGACTATTGAGTGCTCCTCTACTAACAGAAAGGTAGGCCATTCAGACTCTCCCAGAAGCACCTTGGAAGAAAGACCTGGAAATTTGGTTCTCAGAGGTCACAGCTTGAAAGCCCTGTGGGACACAGTTCTACTCTGAAACACACAGGGTCACTGTGAGCTGGCACCGACGTGATGGAACCGCTTAGCTTGTGGCACGTGGTTACAGCAACACTGGGATGCCTACAGAGGATTGCTGAAGGAAGCGACAGGCACACCCACTGGAGAGGACAGCAAATACCAAAGGCTGAGGGGTGGAGACGTACTGGGTTCACGTGGGCGGCTGGGAGGCATTGTAGGAGACAGGGCTGAAAGGGGTACAGCAGGGAGACGGTGTGCGCAGACCCCAGCCCAATTGTCTTAGCTCTCTAGTACTGCCCAGCCAAACACCATAAGTGGTTTTAACAAACAGAAATTTATTTTCTCGCTGTTTGGGAGGCTACAAGTCCAAATTCAGGGTGCCACCCCTAGAGGAAGACTCTCCCTGTTGACTCTTGCGGAAGGTCCTCCTCTCTCTACACCTTCTGTCCCTGGGTTCTTTGGTGACCACGTGGCTTATATCTCCCCCTCTGTTGGTGCTTGTTTGCTTACTTGATGCACCGTTTAATATCTCAGAAAAGGTAGCTGTAACACACAGCCTGCACTGATATCCACCACTCATCTGTCAGTGTGCTGTCCTGAGCTGGCTTGCATGTGGATGCGCTGTTGGAAGCCGTGCCACCGGCATTTCAAATACCACCGGGGTCACTCATGATGGACAGGTTGCAGTGGAGCTTCCAGACTAGGACAGTCTGGGGAGAGACACCTTGGAATCTGTTTCTGAAAAAATTGGCTGATGAAACCTTACAGGGAGCAGCGGAACGTTGTGTGGCGTAGCGCCAGCAGATGAGCCCCTCAGATAGGAAGGCGCTCAAAATATGCCTGGGGATGAGCTGCCTCCTGAGAGTGGAGTGGACCTTAATGACGTGGATGGAGTAAAGCTTTTGGGAGCTGTATTTGCTCATGTGGCACAACTCAAAAGGAGAAGAAACAGCTGCAAGCGTCCGTTAAGAATCGAAATGTGGAATGTACAAAGCATGGATCTAGGAAAACTGGAAATCATCAGTAAGGAAATAGAATGCTTAAAGATTGGCATCCTATGTGTCGGTGAGCGGAAATGCACTGGTATCGGCCATTATGAATCAGATAATCATATGGTTACTACACTGGGAATGACACTGTCATATTCATCATCAAAAAGAACATTTCAAGATCTGTCCTGAAGCACACTGCTGTCAGTTTTAGGATACTGTCCATATACCTACAAAGAAGACCAGTTAATACAACTATTATGGAAATTTACACACCAGCTACTAATGCCAATGATGAAGAATTTGAAGATTTTTCACCAACTCCTGCAGTCTGAAACTGACAAAACATGAAGTCAGATGTATTGATAAGTGCTGGACATTGGAATGTGAAAGTCAGTACAAAGCAGCAGCATCAGCAATTGGAAAATATGACCTTGGTGACAGAAATGGTGCCAGAGATTGCATGATACAAGTTTGCATGACCAAGCACTTATTCACTGGAAATATCTTTTTCTAAAAAAATAAAAGGTTACTATACTATACACAGTAGCATAGTGGCTAAGGCACTTGACTGCTAATCAGAAGGCTGGCAGTTCAAACCCACCAGTCACTCTTTGGAAAGAAGATGGGGCAATCTACTTCTGTAGTGATACTGCCTTGGAAACCCAAGGAGGGATTGCTATGAGTCAGGTCCGACTCAACGGCCCATAACAACAATAACAACATACTATACATGTGGAGGGAGCATACTGCCTAAGGCATTTGACTGCTAGCCAGAAGGCTGGCGGTTCAAACCTACCAGCTACTCCTCAGAAGGAAGGTTGGTCAATCTACTTCCATAGAGATACCGCCTTGGAAACCCAAGGAGGGGTTGCTATGAGTCGGATCCAACTTGACGGCAGTGAGTTTAGTTTTTTTATACAAGTGGACCTCACCAGGTGGAATACACAGGAAACAAAATGACTATATCTGTGGAAAGAGATGATGGAGAAGCTCAGTATTATCAGTCAGAACAAGGCCAGGGGCCAACTGTGGAACAGACCATAAATTGTTCATGTTGTTGTTGTTATGTGCCGTCGAGTCGGACCCGACTCATAGCGACCCCTCCTTGGGCTTCCGAGGCAGTATAACTACGGAAGTATATTTTCCAACCTTCCTTCCTAGGAGTGGCTGGTGGGTTTGAACCACTAGCCTTTTGCTTAACAGTCAAGTGCCTTAGGCACTATGCTACCAGAGCTCCTTCAATTGTTCATATGCAAGTTCAAAGTGAAGCTGAAGAAAAAACAAGTCCATGAGAATCAAAGTATGACCTTGAGTGTATCTTACCTGAATTTGGAGACCATCTCAAGAATAGATTTGGTGCATTGAATGTTAATAACCAAAGACAAGGCACATTGTGGGATGACATCAAATATATTATATATGAAGAAAGGAAAAGGTCATTAAAAAGACAGGGAAAAAAAAAAAAAAAAAGACCAAAATGGATGTCAGAAGATGCTCTGAAACTTGCTCTTGAATGGAACTAAAGTGAATGGAAGAAATGATAAAATGAAAGAGCTGAATGGAGATTTCAAAGGGCAGCTCAAGAAGTATTACAATATATGTGCAAAGAACTGGAATTAGAAAATCAAAAAGGAGGAACACACTCAGCATTTCTCAAGCTAAAAGAACTGAAGAAAAAAATTGAGCCTTGAGTTGCAATATGGAATGATTCTATGGGCAAAATATTGAACAATACAGGAAGCGTCAAAATATGATGGAACAAATATGTTGAATCATTATATGAAAAAGAATTGGTCGATGTTCATCCATTTTAGGAGGTAGTGTATGATCAAGAACCAGAGGTACTAAAGGCAGAAACACAAGCTGCACTGAAGGAATTGGCCAAAATCAAGACCCCAGGAATCAGTGGGAATGCCAATTGAGATGTTTCAACAAACAGTTGCAGCGCTGGAAACAGTCACTCATCTATACCAAGAAATTTAGGAAACAGCTACCTGGCCAACCAATTGAAAGAGAGATCTAACAGAATGTGGAAATTACCAAACAATATTATTATCACATGCAAGTACAATTATGCTAAAGATAGTTCAGATAATTGCAGCAGTGCATTGACAGAGGACTGCTAGAGACTGAAGCCAGATTCAGAAGACATGGAATGAGGGATGGATCTTGGCTGAAAGCAGAGAACACCAGTTTACCTGCGTCTTATTGACCGTCCAAAGGCATTCGACTAAGTGAATCATAACAAGTTCTGGATAAAATTTCAAAGAATGGGAATTCCAGAACACTTTATTGTGCTCATGTGGAACCTATACATAGACCAAGAGGCAGTCCTTCAAACAGAACAAAGGGATACTGTGCACTTTAAAATCAGGAAGGTTGTACATCAGGGTTGTATCCTTTCACCATACTCATTTAATCTGTAAGCTGAACAAATAATAAGAGAAGCTGGGTTGTGTCAAGAAGAACATGGCATGAGAATTGGAGGCAGACTCATTAACAACCTGCGATATGCAGATGACACAAGCTTGGTTGCTGAAAATGAAGAAGACTTGAAGCACTTACTGATGAAGATCAAAGACTCCAGCCTTCAATATGGATTACACCTCAACATAAAGAAAACAAAAATCCTCACAACTGGACCAATAAGCAGCATCATGATAAATGGAGAAAAGATTGAAGTTGTCAAGGATTTCATTTTACTTGGGTCCACCATCAACACCCATGGAAACAGCAGTCGAGAAATCAGATGACGTATTGCCTTGGGCCAATCCACCACAAAAGATCTCTTTAAAGTGTTTAAAAGCAAAGATGTCACCTTAAGGACAAAGGAGCACCTGACCCAAGCCAGGGTATTTTCAGTCTCCTCATAGGCATAAGGAAAGTTGGACGACAAATAAGGAAGACTGAAGAAGAATTGATGCCTTTGAATTATGTGTTGGTGAAGAATCTTAAATGTGCCATAGACCTCAGAAGAATGAATTAATCTGTCTTGGAAGAAGTACAGTCAGAATGTTCCTTAGAAACAAGGGTGGTGAGATTTTTTCTCACATACTTTGGACATGTTACCAGGATGGACCAATCCTTGGAAGAGGACATCATAGTTGGTAAAGTAGAGGGTCAATGAGAAAGGGTAAGACCCTGAACAAGATGGATTGACCCAATGTCTGTGACAATGGGTTCAAACAGTTGTGAGGATGGTGTGGAACTGGGCAGTGTTTTGTTCTGTTTACATGGGGTCTTTGAGTCAGAACCCATTTGATGACATCCAACAACAAAACTATTCTAATACATCCCCATAAATATAACAAAGAACATCCATTCTCAAACGGGATTATAACCACCAAAAACCCAAACCCACTGCCATGGAGTCAAATTCTGACTCACAGCGACTTCATGCTGGTGTGCTAAAAACCCAAACTCATTGCTGGCAAGCTGATTCTGGCCCATAATGAACCTACAGACAGAGTAGAACTGCCCCATGGGCTTTCCACTGGCTTGCCCCATAGACTTTACGGAAGCAGACTGCCACATCTTTTCCTGCCTATCAGGTGGTGAGTTCAAACCACTAACCTTTTGGTTAACAGCCAAGCTCCTAACCACTGCTCCACCAGGGCTCCCTGGCCACCAGCATAGGGGCGAGGAGTTACAGCACATATTCTGGGGGACAGAATTCACTCCATAACACCTGACTTGATGTGTAATTGTCTATTGGGGAGATGGACCCCTCCCAGTTTCCTCCCTGTTTGGTCTGCGCTGTGGTCAGCTGGAGCAGGGACATCGGCCACGTCAAGATGAGAGGCCGAGGTGCAGGAGGAGGAGAGGCAGGGCTGGAGTGAGGCTGTCACCCCTAAAGCCTCCACTTCCTCCTCCTCCCCTTCCTGCCCTGGCCTGTGGCCCCACCAGTGGGCTGGGAAAGGGGAAATTCTTGAGTTGAAAGTCCAGGAGGTGGAAGGTGCCCGGGCTGCTGCAGCTCCTGGGTCCTCCGCGGAGTCTGGAGACATGCCTGGGGCCAGCAGGGACCCCAGGGCCTGGGGGTGCCTGGTGGTGCTGGTGAGTGCTCCCCATGGGGTAGGGGTCCTGAGTCGGGGGGAGGCGAGGCTGATCATTCCTTGGAGCAGGAAGAAGGGTCTAGGGTGGAGGGAGCTGTGGACAGACTTACACCTGGGCTCCTAGCTGTTGCAGCATCGGTGTAAGAGTGAACTCCAGTTCAGGCAAGATACCAGTATGCTCCAAAGACCTACCATTCTGGACCCCGGGCCCCTTTTCTGCCACAATAGAGACCAATGCTCCAGTCCCTTGTCCCCGAGAACTTAGGGATTGAGGGCCTCGACCTTTCTCCTCCAGAGTCGCGAGTCCTGACCCCCAGCTCCTTTTCTCTCAGACCCAGGAGTCCTGACCCCCAGCCCCCTCCAATTCAGACCTAGGAGTCCAATCCCAGCCCTTCCTCCCTCAGACCAGGAACCCAGTAGACACTCAGAGCCAGTAGACCAGGTGGGCAGCTCCTCTATTTCACAGGCCTCCAGACCCACCTCCTCAGACCCAGGAACCTCACCCCAGTCTCTTTCCTTCTTCCCAATTTGTTGATTTCTTCCCTACCCCCACTCTTCCAAAGCTAGCTATTTAGGGAAGTGTAACTAATCACCTTATCTCTGGGCCTTATCGGTCAAGCAACCCCAGCACTTGGGTCCTTGGAGCCCCACCTCTTGCCACAGTCCCACTTTAGAAACACTGACGTTGGGGTGACCTTTGTCAGAACCCAGGTAGGGGTGACTCATGGGGTTAAGGGCCCCACCCACCACAGCGATTGTCACCCGGGTGGAGGAAGGGGAGGCTCAGGATCTCATTCCTCCCTCTCTGGGCTCTCCTCAGGGCTTATGGATCTGGACAGGGGCCAGGGCAGACGGTGAGTGATCCCTGCCTGTGTTCACTGCCCACACACGGAGGCTGGACCTCAGTTCCCATGGTCCTTCTGGGGGTTCACCATGAGGATCATTGCAGGGGCTGATGGTAGTTGTCAATTCTGGACTTGGGGCAAGACCTGGGGTGGTTGAACGGACAGTACCTAGTTGTTCCTCTGATCACAGCAAATCATTCTTCCCATTTTTCAGTCCCCAACCCAGTAGGAGCTCCCAGTTTGAAGGTTTTGACCAACAGCTCCATCACTCTGAACTGGGCTGTTCCCCAGGGTTCAGACTAATGGAGCTACCCCTATAGGGTGCAGTGCATTGGAGGGGGTGGATGGATTTGAACCTGGGCCCTTGTGTGAATTATCTATGTAGGAAGAAGAGAACATTCCAGAAGCTTCCTGTCACAGAATATGGGCTGCAAGAGGTCAGGCCGCTCTATGGCCCTTTATAGGAAATATTTCTTAACCATCAGGGTGTGCAAGAAAAGAGAAAATCACTTTGTTCTGGTCACTTGGGGACTGGAGGGTATGGCATCTTTAGACTCTGTTCCCTCTGCTAGGACTTAATCCAGTGACAAGTCTCAGGATGCAAAATCGGACCAATAGCTCCATCACGTTGACCTGGACAGCTCCCCAGGTCCCAGACCAACCACCCTACACCTACTGGGTCCAGTGGTTAAGGGAGAACATCACAGGTGGAACCCAAAACACCTCAGATACCAGTATCACAGTGAAGGAACTGGAAGCTGGGACCTTGTACAACTTCACTGTCTGGGCTGAGAGGAATGGTGTCAACAGTACAGAAGTGGCAATTGTTGCATCTACAGGTGAGACATCCTAAGTCTTTTACTTGCACTTCTGGGGGAGACAGAAAGGTCACTGACACCGTGGTACC
>NW_006922313.1:170803-177870 GCF_000298275.1 Orycteropus afer afer | reverse complement strand
GGATGCAGGACCGAAACACCAGCTCCATCACGTTGACCTGGACAGCTCCCCAGGGCCCAGAACAACCACCCTACACCTACTGGGTCCAGTGGTTAAGGGAAGACATCATGGGTGAAACCCAAAACACCTCAGATACCAACATCACAGTGAAGGAACTGGAAGCTGGGACCTTGTACACCTTCACAGTGTGGGCTGAGAGGAATGGTGCCAACAGTACAGAAGTGGCAGTTGTTGCATCTACAGGTGAGACATCCTAAGTCTTTTACTTGCACTTCTGGGGAAGACAGAAAGGTCACTGACACTGTGGTACCGTACCTGAAAAATAAAGCACAGTTATCACAGGGCCACTGAACCTGAGCCCCATTGCTGGAGGGTTTCTCTTCAGATACAATGATTGCATAGAGCGAAGGGTGTCTCCCCTTTGTGCTAGATGCTAGGGGACTGGGTGACATGGAAACCTTGACTTTCTGTTCCTTCTGCCAGTCCCCAACACAGTGACCAGTCTCAGGAGGCAGGACCAAAACACCAGCTCCATCACGTTGACCTGGACAGCTCCCCAGGGCCCAGAACAACCACCCTACACCTACTGGGTCCAGTGGTTAAGGGAGGACTTCATGGGTGGAACCCAAAACACCTCAGATACCAACATCACAGTGAAGGAACTGGAAGCTGGGACCTTGTACAACTTCACTGTCTGGGCTGAAAGGAATGGTGCCAACAGTACAGAAATGGCAATTGTTGCATCTACAGGTGAGACATCCTAAGTCTTTTACTTGCACTTCTGGGAAGGCCAAAAGGGGCTCATTGGAGCCTTGATATTGTACCTGGAAAATAGACAATGAACAGGAATTCAAGACCAGTGGTGTCACTTGTGCAGTGTGGGGAGTGAGGATCCCAGTCTGTGACATTGTCAGAGAGGGTGACCAAAATGACTCCAGTGTTAGTGGCACCATCAGGGTAGAGAAAATGAAGAAAGATGATGTAGGGGACTTAGGTCTCAGGGATGAGAAGACCAAGGATCTCCTGGTCCTACCAATCATTAATACCCAGACTTTTGTTCTGTGGTACAACCCTCCTTAGGGACTAGAGCCATCAGTTGATGGAGGCATCTCTGGTTTTGCTTGAGAGTGGTGGGCAGGCTGAGGAATGAGGTCACTGAGAATCCCTTAACCTTCTAATCCTTACCTCTTAGTTCCCAATGAGGCCACAGATCTGCGGAACGTAACTCAGACCAGCAACTCAGTCACTTTGCGTTGGATGCCCCCCACAGACCCTTACTCTTCACACTACATATATTGGGTCCAGTGGGCCAGTGGAGGACAGCCCCAGAGGGAGAAAGATCTCCAAAGAGATGAGGTCAACCAGACAGGCAAGACCAATGAGACTTGGTACATAGTGAAGGCCCTCTCACCCGGGACTGTGTACAACTTCAGCATATGGGTGGAGATGAACAATGTATCCAGTTCCACACAGAGCCTCCTTGCATCCACAGGTGAGATGGGCCTTATACGTATCTAGTGGTCTGAGCTTACTTAGGTCAGACTTTCAGGGCACTGAGAAGCGAATGGACTACATATCCCATCAGGCCATGGTGTGATGACCTGATAAGTTGCAATGGCACACAGAGTCCAAGGACTCGCAGGAGTTGTCGTTTGAGTGGCGTTGTTGGAGTTGAAGGGAGACTAGAAAAAGAAGAAAGATAAGGGGTTTTGGTTTTGGGGGAGGACTGGATAGGGTAGTTCTTAGAGAATTGTTGTGACACATGGGTGGGAGGTCACACAAGATGGCTCCTCACTGACTCTTTTCACTTCCTTCACCCAGCTCCTGACCCCGTTACCATCACATCCTGTGTCAGCACTTCAGGTGGTTATGGGGTCATCCTGACCTGGTCCTGCCCCTCAGGAGGCTACGAGGTCTTCGTGTTGGAGGTGGGCGGGCAGCAGGACTTCCATGACAGGTCCTCGTGTGGGAGGAAAATGTCCATATCGGGTCTCCAGCCAGCTCAGTCCTATCAGGCCACAGTCACCACGGTGTGGGATGGAATGAGGGCATCCCCTGCCTCCATAACCTGCTACACGGAGAACGCAGGTGAGGAAGTCCCATGAGACCTACGATTGGGAAGGGAGCCTCCCTGGGTCCCACCAAACTTGCTGAGAAGGGAGTCTCACCCCAGCTATGGGGCTCTTACACTGTCTTTTATTTCTTGTTTGTTTGTTTGAAACCAGCTTTATTGAGACCGAGTCCACATAGTTTACAATTTGAAACTATCACCAACCTACTTCAGAATATTTTTATCATTCTCAAAGACATTTTGCCTCCCTGAACTGTCACCTCCTAATTTCCGCATTCTCTCCCAACCCCTAAACCTGTTGTCCCTAGAGTCACTTTACAGCTCACAACAACCCCATGAGTGTCATAGTAGAACTCTGCTCCCAGCCCTATGCAACCACTAAGCTACTTTCTGTCTCTGTGGATGACCTATTCTGGACCCTTCATATCCATGGAGTCACACAATGTGTGACCCTTTGTGTGTGACTTCTTCATTTAGCATAATGCTTTCAAGGATGGTCCATGTTGTAGCTTGTGTCACCCTCCCTTCTCTCTCATGGCTGAATAACGTACCATTCTATGGCTGTACAAGTAGCCCTTGACTTACGATAGAGATCCACTCTGATGACTGCGTTGTAAGGTGGTTCTGAGGTAAGTCAAACACCTCATTGTTGTCAGTCTTCGCTGTTACTGCATTTTATTATCAGTATCTTTATAAATCTGACCTCAGTTTGTTGTTGGGGGTTGGAAACATCTGCGAGTGGACATCTGAGAATGACTACACCAGAAAACTATCCACTGACACACTGTGTGTCGTATGTGTCACTAGCGGTAGGATGTACAAAAAAGGAAGAGGTTAGTCATAACTTGTCATATTTTGTCTTGATGAATATGGGATAAATCAAGGACTACCTGTATTACATTTTATTTATCTGTTTGCCAGTTAATGGGTATTTGGGTTGTTTTCACTTTTTGGCTATTAAGAATAATGCTGTTAGGAACATTTGTGTGTAGGCTTTTCAGTATATACCTATGAGCAGAATTGCTAGGTTGTATGGTCATTGCTCTGGTGGTGCAGTGCCTAAGGCATTTGACTGCTAACTGGAAGGTTGGAGGTTCTAACCCACCAGCCATTCCATGGAAGGAAGATGGGACAATCTACTTCCATAAAGATTTACCGCCTTGGAAATCCAAGGGGGTCGTTATGAATTGGAATCAACTTGATGACAGTGGGTTTTTTTGTTTTGTTTTGCTTTTTGTTATAGTAACTGTTTAACCATTTGAAGAGTTGCTAAATTTTGTTTCAAAGTGATTGCCCATTTTATACTCAGCAATGGGATACTTGAAGAAAACTGAGTTTCACAGCCGGGAGGATTCTGACCATGTATCATGGCCATGGCTGGAAACCTCACTGGGCTCCAATTCTTGGGACAATCCTTTCTGTCCTAGGAATCAAGTCCTCTTAGAAGATTAGGTCTCCAGCCTGTGACACTTGACTTTAAATAACAGTTTTATTGTGGAGTATATATCATATTGCCTTCATGAACAGCTAAGATCAAAAGAACTGGATGGTGCCCGGCAACCATTATTAAGCCTTTTGATCAAAGATTCTATAGAAGAATTCTTATCGAAAGGGGGAAAATGCCAAACTGAATTTCAAATTCCCATGGAATTCAGACTTTCTGGAGACACGGATGTTGGATTAACCTTTGAAACTATTGCCCCGAGATCACCTTTAAACCTTAAACCAAAAGTATCCCCTGAAATCTTCTTAAAACCAAACTCTAGTTTAGAGTAACTAGTAAAGACTGTGCTTTTTTAAGAACTATCTACAGAGGGGTCAAACTGACTACAGCAACTTGAAAGATTAGATAGGAAACTTAGGGGGCAGTGAGTTTATGTTCAAGAGGGAGGAATCATTTGGAAAAAGAGGATGAGGATGGTTGCATAATTTGAAGAATGAAGTCAATGTCACTAAATTGTCCATGTAGAAGGTGTTTAATTGTATGTTCTGCTATACATATTCTCAACAATAAAAGTAAATTAAAGAACAGATATGTATATAACACAAAATTGGCCACTTCAGCCATTTTTAAGTATATACAGTTTGTTGTTGTGTTGTTGTTGTTGTTATGTGCCATCGAGTTGGCCCGACTCACAGCGATCCCTCCTTGGGTTGCCGAGGCAGTATCACTACGGAAGTAGATTTCCCAACCTTCCTTCTGAGGAGTGGCTGATGGGTTTGAACCACCAGCCTTCTGGTTAGCAGTCAAGTGCCTTAGGCACTATGCTACCAGAGCTCCTAAGTATACAGCTTGTTGTTGTTGTTGTTATTTGCCATCGAGTCGGCCCCGACTCATAGCAACCCCTCCTTGGGTTTCCGAGGCAGTATCATTACGGAAGTAGGATTGCCCAATCTTCCTTCTGAGGAGTGGCTGGTGGATTTGAACCACCAGCCTTCTGGTGAGCAGTCAAGTGCCTTAGGCACCATACTACCAGAACTCCTAGATTAGATATATATATAGAGAGATTGATCAGCTGCTACTACTAGTTGTTGCCATGGAGTCAGCTTATAGTCGTGGCGACCACATCTCTTTCACAGTAGACATGCACTCCAAGGAGTCTTCAATGGCTTTGATATTTCAGACATAAATTGCCAGGCCCTTCTTCCAAGGTGCTTCAGGAAGGATTTGAACTTCTAACCTTTCCGTTAGTAGCTGTCTCAGCTCTCCACAGCTACTGCAACAGAAATATCACACGGGAGTGGCTTTGACAAAAAGAACTTTATTTGCTCACAGTTTAGGAGGCTCAGGGTCCAAATTCAGGCTTCTGGCTCCAGAGGAAGGCTTTTGCTCCCTGTTGGCTCTGGAGGAAGGTCCGTGTCCTCTAAGCTTCCATTCCTGGGCCATCTTCCTGTGGCTTGGCATACCTCTCCCCCACCTCTGCTTCTTGCTTGCTTGTTTAATCTCTTTTATATCTCAGAACAGATTGACTCAAGACACGCCCTCCACTAACACTGTCTCTTTAATGCAACAAAGACAACCATTTCCAAATGGGATGGGAACCACAGGCATCGAGGTTAGAACTGACAACACTTATTGGTGGGGGCAACATAATTCAACCCATAACAGAAGCAAAGCACTTAAATAGTTATACCATCCAGGGAGTCGCTCTCTCTCTCTCTCCACACACACACACATACACACACACACAACTCAACAACCAATGACATACACACACATATACATATATGTATATATACAAGTTATAACCAGAAGAATCAAGCTCTGCCATTGAGTCAATTCTGACTCATAACGACCCCCATTGTGTGTCCAAGACTAAATCTTTATGGAAGTAGATCACCCCATCTTCCTTCCACAGAGTGGCTGGTGGGTTTGGAACTGCTGACCTTCTGGTTAGCAGCCAAATGTCTTATCCACTACACCACCAGAGCTCCTTACAAGTTATACGTACACGTATATATGTGTGTGCATGGCACGTGGATATATACAACAAAACCTGTGAGAGCTGGAATTCAATTGATGGCCTTGTTTTTCCAGGTCTTACAAGTTTTCACCTATGACAGGGTACAGTCTTACCTCTATTCTATCTCCCTTTTAGTGGAAAATATTTATGTTTTCCTTCTCTGACAGGTTTCTGTTTTACACACACACACACACACACATATAACATACTGACCTACTGCCATAGAGTTGATTCTGACCCACAGCACCCCTAGAGGACAGAGTGGAATTGCCACACAGGGTTTCCAAGGCTGTCAGTCTTTAGAGAAGCCAACTGCCTCATCCTGCCCCTACAGAGCAGCTAGTAGATTCAAACAGCTGATCTTTGGATTGGCAGGTGAATGCCTTAACCACTATGTCACCAAGGCTCCTTTGTTTTACATAAGAGAGAGAGAGAGAAAGAATACTGATTTTATTTTAAGGAATTGGCTCATGTGACTGTGGGCCTGGCAAGTCCCAAATCCAGGGCAGGCAGGAGGCAGAAACACCAGCTGGGTTTCTACGTGCGAGTTCTGAGGCAGAATCCTTCTCTCAGAAAGTTCAGTGTTTGCTCTGAGGTCCTTCGACTGTTTGGACCAGGCCCACCCACCTTGTCCAGGCTCATCTCCTTCACTTGGCTGTACATCAATGCCATCTGCAAAATACCTTCACAGCAACATCTGGTCTAGTGTTGGACCACACAGTCTGGCACCATAGCCTGGCCAAGCTGATGCGTAAAATGAAACCTCACACACTCTCATCACAGCTTTGGCTGAGGGTGGCTGGGTCATGGACTCTAACAGCTCCCAATCCCCTCTGCCCCCAGGGGTCATTGCTGGTGCCATTGTGGGAGTCCTCTTGTTTCTCGTCCTGGTGGGCTTGCTGGTTTTCTTCCTAAAGAAGAGGTGAGGCTCAGGGCAGGACTGACCACTTGGGGCTGGAGCTGGGGCTGGCGCTTGGGCTGGGGGAAGAAGGATGAGGACCTGGTTCCAAGTCTTGGTTCCTGAGCCTCTCACCTCAATGTCCTTTTCCCAGGAAAAAGAAACAGGAGGATCTAGAACACAGGAATCTGTTGAGGTGAGCCAAGATTTGGGGAAGTGTGTTAAATTCCTGGAGTGGTACAAAAGGTTAAGTGCTTAGCTTCTAGGTGAAAGGCGTGTGGTTCTAATACACCAAGCTGTGCCTGAGAAGGAAGTCCTGGCAATCCAATTCCAAAAGATCACAGCCACCGAAGCTTTTATGTCTACCTTGACACACATGGGGTAGCCATGGGTCGGAGTCCACCCCACGGCTTTGGTTTTGTTGTGAGTTTTTGGGTTTTATTCAATACCCATGGCCGCCTTAACAAAATACCACTATCTATGGATTGAAAACAACAGAAATTTATTGTCTAGCAGTTGTGCAGGCTGGAAGTTCCTACTCCAGCATGACCTCAAGTTAATTTAACCAATAGCAGCTTGAGCTACAGGGAGGCAACCACTGACTGGCAGCTCCTGAGGAGGTGGGAGGAGCCAG
>NW_006922313.1:163303-165803 GCF_000298275.1 Orycteropus afer afer | reverse complement strand
GGTTAGCAGTCAAGTGCCTTAGGCACTACGCTACCAGAGCTCCCATGACATCATCACAGACCTTTCCAAACAGCATCATGCTTGGAGATGCCAGGCTTTAACCAGTTACATTAAGTTACATTAATCAGCTCGGATGCATGGTGCCTCCGTGTGGGCCACAGCAGAACTGTGCCCATAGTTACGGCTGATTTTTCAGAAGTAGTTTGCCAGGCCTTTCTTCCAAGGCACCCCGGGGTGGACTTGAACCATCAACCTTTTAGTTCGCAGCTGAGTGTGTTAACTATCTGCCCCACCCAGGTACATCCCACCGGGGGTTGTTACTGTTGTTAGCTGGCCTTAACCCATGGTGGTCCTACGAGGACTTCAGTGTATGTTTGAGGGAGACACGGTGCAATGCGTGACATCTCTCCTGTGATCGGACCCCTTCCCTGTCCCCACCTAGCGCTGGCGTGGGCCGCACCGGCACCCTCATTGCCCTGGATGTCTTGCTGCGGCAGCTGGAGTGTGAGGGTCTCGTGGGGCCCTTCAGCTTCGTGAGGAAGATGAGAGGGAGCCGCCCTCTGATGGTTCAAACAGAGGTGATGGCATCTCTGGGGGGCCTAGGGAGGAGGGGGGCTGTGGGAGCCCCAGGGAAAGCTGGGCCTCACCCCCGTACCCCCTCCCCAGGCCCAGTATGTGTTTCTGCACCAGTGCATCCTCCAGTTCCTCCAGCAGTCATCCCTGGCCCCAGAGGAGAAGGCGGTCACTGACAAGAACGTTCCTGATGTGATCTATGAGAATGTGGCTGCAGTCCTGGACCAGGAGTTGGAGATCTCGGCTGCGTGAGCGCTCCTGAGCCCAGCCCAGCCTGACTCAAGCTCTTCCCTCGGAGAGCAGAGGGCTGGGGTCTCTGACTCCCGGGTCCTGAAGGAGGAAGGGTGGAAACCCCCACTCCCATTTCCCTGGGGGAGAGGGGTCTGGTGGGCTTGGACTCCTGGGTCCTGCAGGACGAGGGTGGGGATATGGCTTCCTGGGGCTTTGAAGAAGAGAGGGGTGAGAGCTCAGATTTCCTAGTTCCTTGAAGAAGGAGGAGGAGGATGGGGGCTGGATTCCTGGGTTCTAGACCAAAAGAAAACTCACTCTCATGGAGTCCATTTGACTCATAGCAACCCCTCCTTGGGTTTCTAAGGAGGTATCAGTACGGAAGTAGATTGCCCAATCTTCTTTCCAAGGAGACGCTGATGGGTTTGAACCGCCAGCCCTCTGGTTAGCAGTCAGATGCCTTAGGCACTGCACCACCAGAGTTCCCCTGTGTTCTAGGGAGGAAGGAATTCCTATAGTTATTGCTGTCAAGTCAATTCCAACTCTGCTATGCACTGACTTACGTCCCCCCAGAATATGTATTATAATGTGTTTTCTGTGTTAAGAGCCCATGTAAGTGCAGGGTGTGGTTTAAGCCAATTACCTTTGAGATATAAAAAGGGCAGCTTAGGATAGAGGAGGCAATGGACATTGGGAGAGAGATGCCAAACCACATGCAGGTCTCCAAGGAACCAGGAAGCAGAAGCTGAAAGCAGAAAGCCTCCCCTGAGTTCTGACTTCTAGTCTGCTAAACTGTGAGAAAATATATTTCTGTTTATTGGACCCACCCCCTTGTGGTATTTCTGTTATAGTGGCACTAGAGAACTAAGAACTGGTGGCATAGTGCCTAAGGCATCTGACTGCTAACCAGAAGGCTGGCAGTTCAAACACACCAGCCACTCCTTGGAAGGAAGGTTGGGCAGTCTACTTCCGTAGAGATATTGCCACGGAAACCCAAGGAGGGGTCACTGTGACTCAGATGGACTCCACGGCAGTAAGTTCAGAGAACTAAGACAGACTCACAGTGACCCTATAGGATAGAGCCTATCCTATGGAGGTCTGTCATTTTTTGTGGAAGCAAACTGCTCCAACTTTCTCTCCCAGAGCAGCTAGCGGTTTCAAACCCCTGACCTTCTGGTTAGTGGCTGAATGCTTACCCTCTGCGCTCTGCACCATCAGACTCCTTGAAGAGGAAATTGGGACCTGGCATTCTCTCCTTAGAAACCAGATTAGTCTGTAATCTGGCATTGAGGAGTTCTGGTGGCCCAGTTGTTAAAGCATTCAGCTGCTGGCCAAAAGGGTGGCAAGTTTTGAACTTGCCAGCTGCTGAGCAGGAGAAGGATGAAGCAATCAGCTTCCATGAAGACTGACAGCCTTGGAGACCCTGTGGGCAGTTCCACTCTGTCCTCTAGGGGTGCTGTGGATCAGAATGGACTCCACGGCAGTGAGTGTGGTTTGGGCTTTGCATCTGTGAAGACTGACAGCCTTGGAGACCCTGTGGGCAGTTCCACTCTGTCCTCTAGGGGCGCTGTGGGCCAGAATGGACTCCACGGCAGTGGGTGTGGTTTGGGCTTTGCTTCCATGAAGATTGACAGCCTTGGAGACCCTGTGGGCAGTTCCACTCTGTCCTCTAGGGGCGCTGTGGGTCAGAATAGACTCC
>NW_006922313.1:148827-163203 GCF_000298275.1 Orycteropus afer afer | reverse complement strand
TCTGTCCTCTAGGGGCGCTGTGGGTCAGAATAGACTCCAGGGCAGTGGGTGTGGTTTGGGCTTTGCTTCTGTGAAGACTGACAGCCTTGGAAACCCTGTGGGGCAGTTCCACTCTGTCCTCTAGGGGCGCTGTGGGTCGGAATCAGCTTGACAACAGTGGATTTTGGGGAATGTGAGATTGAAGGGATTCCCCCCACGCGAGGCCCCCTGTACCTACTGATTGTATATAGTGGTCCTTCTATTTCATAATTCACTAAATTACTGTTCTCCTGGTTGCCCTGATGGATTTCTGGGTCTGGAAATAAAGTTGGGATTGGGAGCAGTGGGGTTCCTGACATGTATGTACTGAGGCAATAATGCCCTAAGGAAGAATCTACCAGTTACCATCAAAAGGATTCCAACTCACGGCGGCCGATGTGTGTCACAGAACTGCACTCCAGGGGCTGAGTCTACAGAGGAGATGCTCAGGGCATTCTCCTCAAACCTCCAATCTTTCGGTCAGCAGCCCAGCGTGGGATTCGTTTACACCACCCAGGGACTCCTAAGACGGAATCTGCTGGTGCTGTTGTGTGTGTGTGTGTGTGGGGGGGGTGCTGTTGAGTCCATTTGAGACTCAGCGACGACCCCACGTGACAGGAGAACTGCCCCCTAAGCGTTTTCTGGGCTGTGATCTTTACGGGGCGAGATCACCAGGCCTTTCTGCAGCGGAGCAGGTGGGTGAATTCCGGGGACCAGCTGAGCACTTAACTGCTGCGCCAGCTAAATCGTGCACCTGCAAATATAGGTTTGGATTAGCTGAGTGCCCAAAGTCGGGGGCTAGACTCCCGTGTCCTAGGTCTGGGCGGTGTGGACACGGTTCCTGGAGCGAGGGGCGGGGCGCTTGCCTCCTGGGGCAGCTTGAAGGGACATGGCTGTGTTGCTGGGGCCATTGCACTGGGGAGTTTCCTACCCGGTGCATCCGGATCCCTGGGTCTCCAGAGAAGGCCTCCTGTGCCCAGCCCGGGGGCCGGATATGCTGATGCCTGGTTCCTCGGGCTGGGGCGGGGGCGATGGCGGATGCCCCACGCTTTGGGGGACTAGGTAAACATTCAAGGGCGCCGTCGTGGTTGGTGGTTGGGGGAGGGTCGAGGGGCGGGGCTCTCCGCCTACCAGGGCGAACACTCACACACACTCACTCTCACACTCAGTCACACACGCCACACGCCCGCTTCGCTCAGCCGCGATCAGCACCGAGGACAGCGCCAGCCGCCTGCGGAGGCGGGCTTCGGGCGGGGCTGGCGCCTCTCTGTCTCCCGGGAGGGTCCGGTGCAGCCGCCGAGCAGGTAGGAGCCGCTGGGACCCCCTCCCTGAACACCATCCTCACTGCCATCCCTAGAGGGGCCCTGGGCGTGTGTGTGGGGTGCACTGGGAGGTGCCAGGAGAGGAAGCAGGAAGGCTGGAGCCTGGCACCGGGAGCCTGGGATCCAGAGAGAAGACAGGTGTGGAGACAGACAAAGGGAGGGGCGAGGCCTTGGACCGACGCAGGCAGAGGGCGAGACACGCAGAGGCGAGGCGGGGAGAGACGATGGGAGACTGACAGACAGACAGAGGCAGGGACACGGAGCAGGAGAGGCCCAAGCGAGCATGAGAACAGGTTTGAGACAAAGGTTGGGGTGCACGGGAGAGACGAACAGGCGCAGGCGGGTGCAGGGGTCCAGCGGGGGCTTCCGGGCAGCCTCCCTTCTTCCGCAAGAGTCGGGAAGCGGGGGCTGGGTCTCAGCGACCAGGCCCAGATGTGGAGGGAGGAGCCAGATGTGGGCGCATGGACATACGCACGCTTGGACCACACACTGCCCCCTCGCCACTCTCTCTGAGTCTGGGGTCCCAGGCCCGAGACGGTCGGGAGGGCGCCTGCCCCGCCCGGGCTCCACTTCTGTGCGTAAGCCCCGCCCGTTGTCATGGCAACAGGCTGTTGCCTGGGCAACCAGTGGTGCTCCTGCCCCGCCCTAGGGGAGCCAGCCGTTGCTCTGGGCAACCCAGTGCGTTAGTTCCCACGCCCGCCTCCGCCTGCTTCCGGTTCAAGTCCTGGAGGAGGGAGGTGCAGAAGTTAGCGGGATTCCTGGGGGGGTGCCTCGAACGGAGGTGGTACCCCTTTGGTATAGAAATAGGTCCTGGAACCTCGACTCCCAGAGCCCCATCTCCGCCGCGGGGAGGCTGGAACTACAACTCCCAGGATGCCTCGCGCCTAATGACCGGTCTGTGCGTGGCCGGCCCCCCAGGGGGCCGTTGGGAGTTGTAGTTCTTTGTTGTTTGGAGGCGTCAATGGATGTTTGGATTGGGAGTGGGGGGCTAGGGTGCCTGGGTGCCACCGCAGAAAGGACCGGAGGACGCCGCCGCCATGTTCCCGGAGCCTCCAACCCTGGGGCCTTCAGCTCCCGACGCGCCTCCAGACTCCAGCCGCATCAGCCATGGCCCTGGTAAGCGAGTTCCGGAAGCAGAGCGGACAGAAAGTCCGGCCTGGATTTCCAGGGGCGGGATTCGGACGCTTGTACGCGGGCTAGAGGGATGGAAAATACGGGTGGGAATCCTGGGCTGGAATGGGAACGCAATGGGGAAAAGGAACAGGTTTGCAAGAAAAACCTGAATCTGGAACGGAGCGGGGTCTCCCTCTGGAGAACTGTCCATCCGTCCCTTCTGTTTACAGTTGGGGAAACTGAGGCCCTGGGAGGGACAGAGCTTCTCAAAGCCACAGGGGTTGAGCAGAAATTAATATGGGAGAGAAAGGGGAGGTGGAACTAATGTTGTTGTTGTTGTTATGTGCCCTTGAGTCAAACCCGACTCATAGCGACCCCTCCTTGGGTTTCCGAGGCAGTATCACTACGGAAGTAGAATTGCCCAACCTTCCTTCTGAGGAGTGGCTGGTGGGTTTGAACCACCAACCGTCTGGTGAGCAGGCAAGTGTCTTAGCTACTATGCTACCAGAGCTCCCGGTGGAACTAATAGGAAAGGAAATTTGGATGGTGTCAGCCTGGATCAAGGCATGAATCACTTTGTAAACGTGATTGGTTGGAAGGAAAACATGGAAGTGAAATGGAATGGAAATGGCCGGAGGGAACACAAGGCCACGACTCCAGGCTGCGCGTGGAGCCCTCAATGTGCGTGTCTCCGCCTCTTCCGCAGTGCCCCCCTGGGCCCTGGCCACAATCGTGCTGGTCTCCACCCTCCTCGTCTTCAGTTGCTGCTTCTGTCTCTACCGGAGACGTTGTCGGAGGCGGACGGGCAAGAAGAGCCAGGCCCAAGCCCAGGTCCACCTGCAGGAAGTCAAGGAGCTGGGCCGCAGTTACATAGACAAGGTGTGGGCCAGCCGCGCCGGCAACCCCGCCCCTTCCCACAGCCCCGCCCCTCTCCCTGGCCAGCGTTTCCGGCCTGCCCCCTTCCCTCCTGTGGCTGTGACTCACAGACACCCTGTTTCCAGTCCTGTGTGGTCTTCAGGCCCGAAGGTCTGTTTGAGTCCATGGTTGCAGCCATTGCGTCCATCCATCCCTGACTGGCCTCTGGAGACCTGGGGGTGGGTCAGACCTTGTCACTTGTCCTCAAGAAGCTTCCGGTCTGGTGGGGGAGTCAGACACGGACACAGATATTCAGAGTGCAAGGTGATACGTGCTGTATTAGAGGCAGTACAGGGCATGATGGGGGCTCAGGGAAGCCAGGTGACAGCCTGGCGGGTCAGAGAGGGCTTCCTGGAGGAGGTGAGTTCTCTGAGACCGAAGGGACAAACAGCTAACTGAGAACAGGGACAAGGACCTTGTAGGCAGGAGAAGCATGTGCTAAGAACAGGAATTGAGGTTCTGGGGCATATTGGAGAACATGAAGTAATTTTTTCAGTACAGCTGGGCTGACTGTGTTATAATATTACACACACACGTATGTGTATGTGTATGTGTGTGTATACATATAGCAGGGCTCTGGTGGTGCAATGGTTAAGGCCTGGGCTGCTGACCAAAAGGCTGGTTATTTGAACCCACCCAGTGGCTCCCCAGGAGAAAGACATGATGGTCTGTTTCCATAATGATTCCAGACCCAAACCCATGAGATTCCAACTCATAGAACTCACGGCGATCCTATAGAACAGAGTGGAACTGCCCCATAGGGTTCCCAAGGCTGTTAATCTTTATGGAAGAAGAGTGCTTCGTCTTTCTCCCATGAAGTGGCTGGTGGGTTTGAACCACTGACCTTTTGGTTAGCAGCTGCATGCTCTAACCACTGAGTCGCCAGAGCTCCTTACACTGTATCGAGAGCACATTGTGCGGTGCTGCATTCTGGAATGGAGTCTGGAGAACCCAGCAGTGCCCACATGGCGAAGGCAAGTGAGAGCCATGGAAGAGTTCTGAGCAGGAGAGGGACAGGGTTGGGGTGAGTCTTCCGGAACCCACGTGGAGGACAGATCTGGGGCCAGGTGAACAGTAAAAGGCCCCAGGTCCAAGGACCAGAGCGGTGGGGTCCAACGGGTCCTGGGTTTCTAACCCAAAGAGACCGTATCCCAGTTGTGTGACCTTGAGAAAGTCAAGTCCCTGGTCAGAACTAATATCTCCTAACCCCCTTGCTTCTGAAAAATTGCTATTAGCGTGATGACCCATAACGGACACCCTTTAGGTCTCCGGCCTCCATCCCTATCCCATAAGCCAGTGGTGTTCAAAGACCATTTGCCTCAGAATCAGCTGGAGAACGTGTCGAAATGCCAGTTAGGGGCTCTGTGTCAGACCTGCCAAATCAGAATCTCTAAGGAGGGACCGTGGGAATCCATGTACCATGCTACTCAGGAGAATTCTGACTCACACCACATTTTGAGAATTGCTGCCGAGATTAAGGAGAAGCCTTAACCTAGTTTAGAATGGCAAGTTCACACTAAGTATGCTGCTTCTCCATGTTTTTGCTGTGGCAAAAATCACTAACCAACATGGCATTTTAGACAGCCACCCCACTGCATCCATTAGCATGTAAAATAAAACCTCCTGCACACTTCCTGTGGGCCATGGGACACTATCAGCCCTATTGTCCTAGTCTAAGAATGACAAACACACTGCACACGTACCACCACTCACATATCCCTGCCTGTAGCAGACATCACTAACCTAACACTGACAAACACATTGCACACGCATCACCATGTCCATGCCCTGCCCGTGTCAGACATCACTAATCAAACACTGACTCTACTTAGCTTGTAAGTGATCAGATATGGTCCAAAGGATCTGCTGAGTCTCCTCTGGCTTCTGGCATAGAGGATCTCTAGCGGGGGAAGCCTTCACCTGCCTTTGCCCCTGGGTCCCTAAGGTGCAGCCCGAAGTCGAGGAACTGGATCCAGCACCACCTGGACCAGGGCAGCAGGTGGCAGAGAAGAACGAACTAGGACGGCTGCAGTACTCGCTGGATTATGATTTCCAGAGTGGCCAGGTGGGGGTGCAGGGGAGCGGGGGGCCCAGCCCTTCCCACAGGATGACCTAGAGGAGCAGCTAAGACTAGCGTTCCCTCTTCGCTGTGCCTGGACTCCCCACAGCTGCTGGTGGGCATCCTGCAGGCGGAGGGCTTGGCTGCCCTGGACTTGGGTGGCTCCTCAGACCCCTACGTGCAGGTCTGCCTGTTGCCGGACAAACGCAGGCGGTACGAGACCAAGGTGCATCGGCAGACACTGCACCCCCACTTTGGGGAGACCTTTGCCTTCAAGGTGAGCTCCTGCCCTCAGGCTAGGCAGGCTGTCCCCAGTCCCTGGGTCACTGGGACCAACCCCTTCAGCTTCTCCACAGGTAGACACAGCCCAGGCCGCAGCTACCAGCTTCAGGGGCTATTGCACCAGACCCTGGGCTGTCCCTTTAGGGCACCACTGACCCCTGGGCTGTTCCTTTGGATCCTGGGCTGCCCATTTGCACTCAGTTAACATCTGGACTGTCCCATTTGGGTTCCAATGACCTGTAGACTGTTCCTTGGACCCTGAACCATCTCATCCAGGTTCCATTAACCCCTGGACTGTTCCCTGGACCCTGGACTGTCCCATCTGGGTTCCAGGATTTGTTGTGGAGCCCTAGAAGGTCCCGCTTGGGTCCCCTTGGCCACCGCCTGACCCTTGCTGCCCCACGCGGGGCCTCCACCTTGACGAGCTCTGCCCTCTTTTCTCTCTGTCTCTGTCTCTCTCTCTCTCCATCTCCCCTCGTCTGCTCGCTGTACCCCCTCTCCCAGGTCCCCTATGTGGAGCTTGGGGGCAGAGTGCTGGTCATGGCGGTATACGACTTTGACCGCTTCTCCCGCAACGACGCCATCGGGGAAGTGCGTGTGCCCATGAGCTCCGTGGACTTGGGTCGGCCGGTGCTGGCCTGGCGCGAGCTGCAGGCGGCGCCGCGAGAAGAGGTGAGCACAGCCAGCCACGCCTCCGCCCAACTCTGCACCAATCACGAGCTCCCAGGGCCCGCCCCAATGCCTCATGCCCCGCCCCCTTGGTCGTACCACCGGGTGCTTGACTCGGGCCCATTCCAGTCAGTGCCTGGCGAGGGGAGGGCAGAAGGGTGGGGAGCGGGGACAGAGGTGTGTGTGTGTGTGGGGGGGGGACTGTGGTGATGACGTCCGTTTGTCTTTCAGCAAGAGAAGCTGGGAGACATTTGTTTCTCCCTCCGCTATGTGCCCACGGCCGGGAAGCTCACGGTCATCGTCCTGGAAGCCAAAAACCTGAAGAAGATGGACGTCGGCGGGTTGTCAGGTGCGCGGAAGCAGGGAGGCGGAGGGCAGGCTGACTGGCTAAGGTCCCAAAGGTGCCTGGGCCCCGACGCATATTGGGGGGACCCCCTGGGGGGTTCCACACTACCATGGAGAGTTTAGATTTTTGTCAGGCAGAGAGAGACACCTAAGAGGGGGGGTGCATTCTCGCCATCATTCTGATCTTCGGGGACCAGGGTGGCGGGGGGGTGGGCTGTGAGAGGACTCCTCCTTCTCCCCAGATCCCTACGTCAAGGTCCATCTGCTCCAGGGAGGCAAAAAGGTGCGGAAAAAGAAAACCACCATCAAGAAGAACACCCTGAACCCCTATTATAACGAGGCCTTCAGCTTCGAGGTGCCTTGTGACCAGGTCCAGGTGAGCTCAGGCCCGCCCACCATCGCCCCCGCCCGACAGCTTTCCCCAAGAGCCCCAAGCCCTTAAACAAACTTACTATGGGGAAGGAAACTCCTTAGCAACACCCAAGAAATCAGGTCCCAGGGCTGGGTTCTCAAATCTCACCCACCTCCTTTGAGGACGAGTAAGTCCCACCCACTCACTAAGGAGGTGCTTAAACTGGCCCTCCACCTGGCCACACACACACCCAGCAATGGAGCCCCTTATAAGCTTACTCCAGTGGATGCCACTTCAGCATCCAAGTGCCCACAGGGTCCCCAAGACTGTCAGTCATTACAGAAGCAAAGCCCAAACCACACCCACTGCCCTGGAGTCCATTCTGACCCACAGCGCCCCTAGAGGACAGAGTGGAACTGCCCCCTAAGGTGTTCTTGGCTGTAAACTTTACAGAATTAGATTGCCAAGTCTTTCTCCCAGGGAGCAGCTGGGTGAGTCTGAAACACCAGTCTCTAGTCGTCCGGTTGGCAGCCAGGTGCCTCACTGGGGCGCTCTGTAAGGAGCTCACAGCTCCTCAGAAGTCTAGCCTCCAGGACTAATGACTCCCTTCAGCCCCAGGGCTCTGCATCCCTTGCTCCTCTTCGCCCTAGTTCTGCGCTCCAGGCCAAGTCTTAGCCGAAGAACTCTGGTTGCTAGGGAGGGAGTGTCCTTAGCAACAACACCTCTGCCTCCTCCCCCACCCACTCTCCTCCTTTTCGTTCCCCCCCCCCCGTCCTCTCCAGAAGGTAGAGGTGGAGCTGACCGTGTTGGACTACGACAAGCTGGGCAAGAACGAGGCCATCGGGAGGGTGGCGGTGGGAGCGGCGGCCGGCGGGGCCGGTCTGCGGCACTGGGCGGACATGCTGGCCAACCCGCGCCGGCCCATTGCTCAGTGGCACTCCCTCCGGCCCCCTGATCGTGTAAGACCCCCTCCCGCTCCCTGACCACCCCCCCAAGCCCCTGGCCAAACCTGGTCTCTGGCTCCTGACCCCACACTCCTGCCCCTGGCCCAAGCCAAGCCCAGTCCCATCTGGCAGCCTCCTGCACCACTAACCACTGCCAGGCCCCGCCCTCTGACCCATTGCTGACGCCTCCCCTCGCCCCTCCATTATGTCAGTCATGATAACTTGCCAACTCCACTGCCACAAACGCACCCAGAAACCCCAGGGACTCCTGGGGGAGAGGGAGCAGTGTGGCCTCCCTCTGTCCCCTGCCCCCCCCCCGTCTGCCTTGACAATCAGAGACCCCAACCCTCCGCAGGTCCCTTCTCCTCCGGTGGATCATGCCACTCTTGTCCCCAGTCTGATCCCTGCGCTGTGTCTGGGTCCCAATAAAGGTCCAGCAGCCGTGGTGGTCTGGCCCCCTGCTCCTTGGCGAGAGTGGGCAGGGGCTGGGAGTCCGGGAGGGATCCTCGTTTCCAGGGCTGGGAACACAGAAGGGGAGGCAAGGGGCTGCCTGTCCCAGAAACCCCCGCAGCGTCCTAGAACGGCCTCAGCAAACTGGGCGGCCTATAGCAGACCGAGATGTGTTGGCGCACAGTTCTTGGGGCTAGAAGGACACCCGCAGGATTGTTGGGGGGACAGCAGAGGAGGAGGGTAGCGGGAAGGGGCAGTGCAAAGGACACAGAGTTGGAGGCGTTGTTAAACAAGCTTCCTGTGATGTGCTGCCGACAGTTGTTCCCCGAAGCCTGCTGTGGGGTTGGCCCACTGCCCTGGTGTGAATTCTCCCACCATGGCTCGTTTCCAGACACCAACATGAAGTCACTGAATGTGGAGCGGAGAAGAGGGTGTGTCAGACACTCCGGTGTTGTTAGGCGTTAAAGTTAGTGCAGCAAAGCCGTGATGAGCAAATTATCAGAAGTTGAAATAAAAACAGGATCTGAGCTAGCACTTGCTTGACCCCCACCTCCCTCGCCTCATCCCAGCCCTGCTCCCAATCCCAGCCCTGGTTTCAATAAAACTTTATCGACAAAAAAAGGAAGCCAGGCCCTGGGAGCAGTCTGCCAATTTCATTTTCTGCATTCAAATAGCATTTCTTCCAGAGATAGATAAATTAAAACAACAAAAACAAAACAAAAACTGCCGTCCAGTTGATTCTTATGAAGGAAACTGCCTCATCTTTCTCCCGTGGACTGGCTGGTGGGTTTGAACCAGCGACATTTTGGTTAGCAGCCATATGCTTTAACCACTGCGCCACCAGAGCTCCTTGGAGCTTAGATAGATAGATAAACCAAAAAACACAGTCACTGCTGTCGAGTCAATTCCAACTAATAGTGACCCCTCCTTGGGTTTCTGAGGCGGTATCACTACAAAAGTACATTGCCCAACCTTCCTTCCGAGGAGTGGCTGCTGGGTTTGAACCTCCAGCCTCCTGGTTAGCAGTCAGATGCCTTAGGCACTACACCACCACATAGATGTTGTTGTTATCGTTGTTATGTGCCATCGAGTTGGACCTGACTCATAGCATCCCCTCCTTGGGTTTCTGAGGCAGTATCACTACGGAAGTAGATTGCCCCATCTTCCTTCCGAGGAGTGGCTGGTGGGTCAGCTAGATAGATGCTGTTAAATGGACTCTCACTTGTGGAGACCGGAAGTACAATGGGACGAAATGGAACTGCCCCGCTCTGCATTAGCCTGAAGATCACCACCAGTTTGAATCCACGTTTTGGCTGTTGTGCCAGTCCGCCTCACGGAGGGTGACCCTCTCCATCACCAGATGGGACACTCTCCTGCTGACGTCTCCAAGGCGAGGCAGGCAGGGTTCTGTTATGACCCATCAGGTTATCAATCCCACCAGCCAGTCCATGGGAGAAAGACGAGAACATTGCCAGGCCTTTCTTCCTGTCTCAGTCTCTCAGCGCCCCCTAGAGACTGGTATTTGAAACACAGGTGATATAGATCACAGAACACGCTGGACACCACAGGACAGTAAACCATGGGGCAGGTGGTACATTTCCTCTATACGGATACAACCAATGTTAATAACAGCACAGACAATAGTAAAATGTAGAGAAATAGGAAGTGGTGAGGTTGGAGTATTCCTCACCTTTGCATTAGTGTAATGTACTGAATGGTAAATTTACATGTTAATTACAAATTTATATAATTTAATTTTTAATACTGTAATGGCTGTGTGTGACAACCGTGAGCCATTGCTAGCTGGCGCCAGCACACCACGTGGGGAGACGCCCTGTGTGGTAGAGCCCAGGGTGTGAGAGGAAGGGGGGACGGACACAGCTACACAGAGTTAAAGTCTACACTTTGATCGGGATTAATCCACGTCCTCTTCTGTCTAAAATTGGATCAGCCTAAGCCTCCCCCATTCCAGAAATTTGGACAGACCCACACTCCACCCCCGACGCTCCAAACCCCGCCCCTCCACTTAGACGCCGTCGTCAAGACAACCGCGTCCACTCGCGTTCCTTTCCCAAACACCAGAATCACCGCCCCTCAGCTCTCCCATTGGCCAAAAGTTCTTAGTGGGCAGGTCCCGCTCACTTTCATTAGTCAGTTGATCGCGACTGAACCAGCCATCATATTCCCATTGGCTGATTGGTTTAAAAGGGCGTGGGCTCTCGACGACGGTTGAGGAGGGAAAACCGGACCGCTGCCCAGCCCGGAGCAGGGAAAGAGGGGCGACCCGAGGTACTTGGAAGGATAGAGGCGAGGGAGCTGGCACATGGAAGCAAATGGACCAGAAGTCAGGGGTGGCGATAGCGGGGGCTGGCGATGCCGAAACAGTGTTTGGAGATTTCCAGGATATCTGTCCCCAGGGCGATGACTACACCGGCAGGCTCCGGCACCGGCTTCGGTTCTGTGTCCTGGTGGGGTTTCTCCCCGGCGCTGGACCTGCAGGCTGAAAGTGAGTCGTCCACCCCATCCTTTAACTCTCCCGTGGGACTACAAATCCCAGCATGCTCTGGTACAGCCGCTGCCTTCACAGTGGCAGCAGACGGCGCAAGGCCTTTTGGGACTTGTAGTACTAGTGTCAATGGCCGGATGCGCGCTAACGTTCTAACGCTTCAACGGCAGAGGGCGCTCCCACACTGGGCAGCCCAGGTGTCTTCTGGGCGGACTACCATTTGGAACCTAGGCCGACGGTGCAAGTCCTGCTGGGATTTGTAGTCCATTGTTCTAGGGGCTGCTTCAGGGGGCAGTCTGGTGGCCACCAACCCCAAGCTGGCTGTCGCCTCGCCAGGTCCTCCTGTGGACCCAGACTCGCAGGCGGGAACGGAGCACGGAACTTCTACGCTAGATGTGCTACTGCTGGGCTCCGTGGATGGACGGCACCTGCTGCGGACGCTGGCCCGGGCCGCGCGCTGGCCTCGCCGGAAGTTCAATGTGAGCGGGAATTCGTGGAAGGAGCCGAAGTAGTATTCCTGACTCTTCTAGGGAAGAGGCGGTTGGAGGTCTAAAATCCCGAGTCCAGGAAGGAAGGAGCTGGAGTCTGGACTCCTGGGTCTGAGGGAGGTGGTAGTTGATGGCCTGACTCCCTGAGCCCTAGGAAGGAAAGGCTGAGATTTGAGCTTCCTGGTCTCTGGGTGGTGCCAATAGTTAATGCACTCTCTGTGAACCAAAAGGTTGCAGGTTCAAGCGTTCCCCAGGAGCACTTTTGGAAGAAAGACGTGGTGCTCTGCTTCCAAAAATCCAGCCACTGGAAACTCTATGGAGTTGTCCTCCGGCACACATGAGGTCCGGAGAGTTAGAATGTACTTGTTAACAGGTTAGCAGCAGGCGGATCGTAAAGATCTGGTCACCTCCAGGCAAGGCAGAGGAGGCTAGGGACCCATGCTCTGGCGTTTGAAGGTGGAGGGCCTGGTGTGTGGAACTCCTGGGTCTGCTGGGGACACGGGGTGCAGGTCTCAGGCTCACTCTGCCCTGTGCATCCTTCCAGTTCCATGTGCTGGAGAATAACCTGGAAGCTGTAGCCCGGCACATGCTGATCTTCAGCCTCGCCCTGGAGGAGCCCGAGAAGATAGGGCTTCAAGGTTAGCGTCAGGGAGCCAGGCACTTGGGGCCCCATCCCTTCCCACTGCCTGCAGGGTTCTGGCGTTGCCCTGGGGCGGCTGGGATGTAAGCATCTGCTCATTGCCCCCAATTTCATCACTTGCTCATCCGTGTGGTGGCCTTAGGGCCAGCTTTTCCTATCTGTACGGTGGCATCACTAGGGTTGTCACTCAGCACGGCATCTCCTGGTGTCACCACCCCCCATGGACCTCCTCCCATACGAGATCCTGTCGAATCCTTAGTAATGTGGATGGTCAGTTTTTACCATAGAATAATATGTGATTAATATAGTTGTAAATGGCTTTAAAGTAATGTTTCTTAGATTATCTGAATACGAACAACAAAATTGTTCAGTGAAATCTTTCTACACGGAATTACAGCACTATGAGGAACTGAGCAGAAGCCGATTTTTATTTTCCTCCTTCGTTGCCTCTAATTAGTACTTCCTTTGCAAGGAATTAATTGACAGAGGTTCGCATGTAGGACTCACCACCACAGTGTAGCCTAAACACCAGCCAATTTGACAAATCAGCAGCTATAAGAACGGCAGCAACTGAAGCAACAGTGCGTGCTTGAAGCGGCAGGGACCAAACCACGTGATTGGAAACTCATTGCAATTGGGTGATGGTGATGGCTCTGACCAGAGCACATTAAACCCAAAAACCAAACCCACTGGCAAATGAGCATAGCGTTTGAGCCTTTTGGTATATATTGTAAGTGTAAGCTCAGCTCACAAAAAATGTTTCTGTTGTTATAACTACACAGATGTTTTCATAATCAATAATCTGCTGAAACACTGCACAGAAATTTCCTAGACAGTCATTTTGGTGTCACCCCTCTGACCGTGTCACCTGGTGTGGTCCGCACCCCCTACGCCTCCCTAGTGACCCTCTGCCCAATGGAGCGTAATAGAGCACTTGACTGCTAACCAGAAGGCTGGCGGTTCAAACCCACCAGCCACTCCTCGGAAGGAAGGTTGGGCAATCTACTTCCATAGTGATACCACCTCAGAAACCCAAGGAGGGGTTGCTATGAGTCAGGTCTGACTTGATAGCACATAACACCACCAACAACAAAGCTGTTCAAAGGCATCCTGATGGCACAGTGGAGCTCTGTTGCTAACCAAAAGGTCTGCAGTTCGAACCCACCAGCAGCTCTGTGAGAGAAAAGATCTGGTCCTTTGCTGGCCTAAAGATTATAGCCAAGGCAACCCCATAATGCAGTTTCACTCTGTCCTCTAGGGGCGCTGTGGGTCGGAATGGACTCCACGGCAGTGGGTGTGGTTTGGGCTTTGCTTCTGTGAAGATTGACAGCCTTGGAGACCCTGTGGGGCAGTTCCACTCTAGGGGCGCTGTGAGTCGGAATGTACTCCACGGCAATGGGTGTGGTTTGGACTTTGATTCCAGTGGGTTTGCTTTGGGGTTTGCTTCTAGTGGGTGTGGTTTGGGCTTTGCTTCTGTGAAGATTGACAGCCTTGGAGACCCTGTGGGCAGTTCCACTCTGTCCTCTAGGGGCGCTGTGGGTCAGAATGGACTCCACTGCAGTGGGTTTGGTCTATCTCTTTGGAGCACAGTATGCATATCATTGAAGGCTAACAGTCTGCTTTCAGGGTTCACTCCTCCGCTCTGCTAATCTCTCCACCCTCCCTCCAGAGAGGAGCGAGACCTTCCTGGAGGTGTGGGGGAACGCCCTGCTGCGCCCCCCGGTGGCCGCCTTTGTGCGCGCCCAGGCCGAGCGCCTGGCGCACCTGGTCCCGGAGCCTGACCGCCTGGCGGAGCAGCTGCCCTGGCTCAACCTGGGCGCCCTGAAGGTCGGTGCAGCGCCCCAGGTCCCCAGGCATCAGTTCCAAGGGATGTGTGTTGACTGAGTGACCGGGGCCGGGACTTTGAGTCCCGGAGCCCGACTCCCGCTGGGATCTGGGCCCAGAGGCTGGCCCCTGCCTCTGAGCCGCAGTGTCTTGATGTGAGACCTGGGCGTCCTTCCCAGCCCCCGGAATGGGTGGGGAGTGGACAGAAGCGGTTCTCCTCGTTCCTGTCTCGCTCTCCCTGTCCCCATGCAGTTCCGCGAGCGCGACGCCCTGGAGGCTGTGTTCCGCTTCTGGGCCGGCGCGGAGACGGGGCCCGAGGCCTTCCCCATGAGCCGCCTCTGGGACGCGCGGGTGCGCCACTATCTGGGCTCCCGCTATGACGCCCGGCGGGGTGTCAGCGACTGGGACCTACACATGAAGCTGTATGACCGCGGGGTGAGGGGCCTGGG